>NC_092336.1:280712500-281012500 GCF_046630445.1 Rutidosis leptorrhynchoides
GTCGTAGTGTATCATAATCCTAATGCTCGAGACTAATATGCAAAAGTCAACAAAAGTCATCTTGACCAAAATGACTTCCAAAATGTATACATGATTATTATATAGTTTAAATATAGTCTTTTTATATATTTACATATTTTTAACAGATTTTATTAGAGTAAATAATATAATTCATTTATTAATAGATAAAATTTTATATTAAAATTTATATAATAAAAATATATACTTTTATATATCTTAAGTAATAAATTTTATAAAGTTCATTTAATATCATAAAAATATAATGATAGGTATTATTAATGTAATTATATTACACGTAGTAAAATATCTTTGTATCACATATTTATTTGATAAAATAATAATAACAATAGTAAGTAAAAATTTGTAGTATTTTGTAATAATAATAATAATTATTATTTTACTAATAATAATAACTAAAAATGATATTATGATAAAATGATAATTTTTATTAAAATGATAATAATAATAATAATAATAATAATAATAATAATAATATTTTATATTAACAATGATATTCCTGTAAATAATAATTTTTGTAAAAATGATAGTTTTAATATTAATAATACTTTTAATAATAATAATGATAAAAATAATGAAAATGATATTTTTTTATCTAAATCAATACCTTTCAATATTTTAATTTCATCATAATAATTATACTCATTATTTCCAAATCAATTTGTTAATAGCTTTTAGTCGTCTTTTATATCGCGTTTATAATAATGATAATAATAGCAATCATAATAATTAGATGTTACTAATATTAGTTTTAATTATAAATATTATGATAATATTAATGATAATACTAATAACTATTTTAATGATAATAATAATAATAATAATAATACTAATTATAACCTTAATGATAATAACGATAGAAATAATAATAAAAATAACAATTTTTAATGATAATACCTTTTATTAATAACGATAATGATAATAATAATAATAATAATAATAATAATAATAATAATAATAATAATAATAATAATAATAATAATAATAATAATAATAATAATTAGATAATAATTATAATTATGATAATAATGACGATAGTAATAATAATCATTTTAACAATAAATATACTAAAAGTATAATAATTCAGTTGACTATATCATTTAATCCGTCATCGAAATCACACGATTTCTAAATGAAAAGTTCTTAATTTTTCGCTAGCTTTCCAACGACATGCATATCATATACCTTATCTCAGTAGCATATGTATCTAATTCAGGATTCAATCATAACTTATCTAACGACAATGTCAAACGTACAAGCATGCATAATCCTATAAACTCGAGCACTAGTCAGGGATACACTAATAATATATAAAAGTTAAGTTATGAGTGCTCACATATCAATATTGTGATTCAATATTGTAGGAAAGGTACGTAGACGCAACGAAGATGATAAACACTAGATTGACCTCTCGAGCATACCCCTGATCCATACCCATAACCTCCATAGTTATAACCCATAATTTCCTTAGTTCTGCCTCGCTCGTAAAACTCATTTTTAAATTACTCAAACAGCACTCCGTCGTAGTATTTTATGTAATAATACTAATAATAATACTAATAATATTAATATTAATATTAATCTTTATAATAATAATAATAATAATAATAATAATAATAATAATAATAATAATAATAATAATATAAATAATAATATAAATAATAAAAATATTGAGAACAGAGGGAGTAATATATCGGATGTATGTGTGTGTGTTTATTGCAGAATTCGTTCGCGTTTTAAAGAACCTGTCCAAGAATCTATCCCCATGCGATCGCATGGTTTCATGGGCATATGGCCTTGCGATTGCATGGCCAACTGTCACCAGCCTGGTTCATTTGCTTTTCCTTACCGACACTCATGTAATATTTATATATATATAATATATTTAATTAATATAATTAATTATATATTATATTATATTTACGTGCATGGTAAAAATGTAATTTTCATTCCGATGACTCGTACGTTGTCACTTGACTTATGTTCAGGTTTCGGTTTCTCGAACGCATGATCGTACGCTTAGAAAACTAACACTTTACATTACGTGACGTGTACCTTTAACAATAATTAGACTGAATCATCGATAGACTGTTTTATCCAAAGTATAATCTCTTCATTTGAGTGTTGTGGTCATTTGCTTTTATAAATCAATGTTTCGTAGTATTTTTGTTGATGCATTTTATGTAAGTCCCTAGACATCTCACCCACGTCCATTACAGGTACAACAGTTTACAGGCTACCATGATCTCTCGTTATTATCCTTTATGTGTTTATATGTAGTTACAGGTACTGCAGGAACTCGAAAAGGATAAGTTGACATTGCTCGACTCTGTCACACGTACGAGTGAAGTCTCACTCGTACGGGTGACAAGCTCATACGCACGGTTGAGCTGAGCTGAGTCATAAATCTAATCTAACTAAACATACACGAGTGAGTGATCACTCATACAGCTAAGGCTGATCACTCATACGAGTGATAGCTGGCACGCGCGGTTGATGCAACAGCAGGGGTATATAATGTGTTATGTTCTTCATTTTAGGTTAAGCCTCTCACACACACATCACTCAGATCTGGTAACCCTAATTCGTTTCTCTCTCAACCCAAATCACTCCTGTAGTGAATAGTAGCTATAGGCATTAATCTAATCATATAATCCTTTTTGTGGTTTGACTAATTTAATCCCAAAAGCTCCTAATATTCACTAGTTATGGTTTGATTCACTAATTCCGCCTTTGTGTGAATTAAACCTGTTGATTTCGAAATTCCTAGTCATGTTTCATCATTGGTATCAGAGCGTTGGTTGTGATTTCAACATCATCTAGTGATTTTTGGTGATTAATGAGTTTATTATTTTGGGTTTTTGAGTTAAAAGTGATTTTGATTAAAAAGGAATCATTTTTACGTGTGTAATTGTTTTTAGAAAGTGTGATTGTGTTAGTTTAGTGCTAATCCAGCTTGTGGACGAAGAAATTGAGGTTTAGCATCAATTTCTAGGGTTTTTGGGTGATTTCAGCTGAACAACAGCTCACACGAGTAGGTCAAAAATTTTGATCACACGCACGGTTGACCAGATGGTTGACTGTCACTCGTGAACTCACACGCACGGGTGAGCATAACCTTTTTATGTTAATTGACTAGTCTGATCACACGAGTGATCAAGCGGTTGAATGTGACACATAAGAGTAATTACACGGGTGATCATCACTCGACGTCTGACACTTAGTTTTTGGTTCTTTTGCTTGATTTTTCACACGTACGCTTAAGTAGTGACACGTACGCTTGAGGCTGTGACACGTACGGTTGATACTATCACTCGTATGGTTGATATCCTGAACCGCACGGTTTACCTTTGGTAAAATTTTCAAAATATTTAATTCAAACGATTACCCGTTGGATGCACCGTTAGTTCAGAGCATTACGAATATGACTCAACGATTACTCCTTGCTGAGAGTGAATCAGGAAGTGGTATGAAATGTCCGAGGTTAATGAATATGGATAACTATTCTACTTGGAAGTTGAGATTTAAGATTTGGTCTAATGGTCAGGACACGAAGCTTTGGAAGTACATTGAAACCGAATTTCAATGGCCACGTTCACCTGTTACAAATGAATTGTATACGTTACATAACATACCTTCGGAAGAATGTGAAGAGTATAACTTGGAAAAGAAGATGTATTGTAACTTGACAAGTTCTCTTGATGGTCTAATTTTCCATCAATTTCTGTGTTATGATAACTCATTCAAGATATGGGAAGCACTTCGTACTTTTAACGAAGGAAATACATCTTACAGAACTAGAAAAGGTTTAGAATTGAAAGCTGAGTTTGATTTTTTTCACTGGCAAGTTGGAGAGTCTATTACAGAATTGGTTGAAAGATATCGTCATTTGCTAGCTGAACTACACAAGCATGATGTGACCATTGCTGAAAAAGACAATGTAACATGTCTAGCTGGAGCATTAATTTTAGAATGGAATGGTTTCGTATTAACTATGAAAACCAGTGGAGAACTAGCTACTACAGTGAACTCGTTTATTGCAAGACTTCAGGAAGAAGAACTAGAGTTGTTAAACAAAGTCAAGAGGTCTAAACAAGTTCAAGACACGAAAATGTATTGTCCAAATGGTTACACACCGCCTAAGTCAGCTCATACACCATTTTAAACAGCTTTTGCTACAAACAATCAGAATATGTATGGTTTGAATGTTAGCAGTGCACCTATTCAACAACCTTCGTATCCACCACAAGTTTCACCATGTTCTCTCAATACTCAATCACAGCCTACTTCCAATACTACAGAGTCATCTCCACCAACTGCATCAGATGTTCCTTCTGCACTTAAGATTGAAAACTTGAGAAAAGCTGGGAAAGGAAAGATTAGTGAAGATATAGCTTTGCTCTCAAGCCTTGTTAATTCTTATGATAGTTATCTTGATGGTCGTGTGGGTAACATTCATCTAACAACAGAAGATTATCATCAACATGATAAAGATGAAGCAGAAAAGATGGATATTATATGGGGTATGGCAAATCTTGTGAGACGAGTTAGAGATTACGAAGAGTGAACTGGAAAACCAATCAGTCTGACCAAAGATACCAAACTGGGTTTTGATATGAATAATGTTACTTGTTACAACTGTGGAGAATTAGGTCATTTTTCAAGACAGTGCACAAAACAGAAGAAGCAGGGTAATCGTAATCCGTTCAAGAATCAGGACTACAGTTCTGAGAGTCAAACTACAAAGCATGAGATTTACATTACTAATAAAGTAAATGAAGTTGAAACAGCTGAAAGTCCGAACAAAGCTTTAGTTGTCATTCATGGAGACGATGATGATTGGTCTATCAAATTGAATGTTGATGATCAACAACCTAAAGCTAACATGGCCAAGATTACTGAAGTAAAAGAAGACTGTGTCATTGGTCAAAATATAATTGAGAAGCTGACTACTCGTGCTAAAAGAGCTGAAGAATTGTCACGAATCATTCGAAGAGAGAAGATTCAGAAGATGGTTAAAGATAAATTCAAAAAGGCACGTGATTCAGTTCCTCGTACACCTAAATCTGGAAGTGTTTCACCAACATCGTCAGAGGACTACTACTTCAATAGTTGGATGGATAACTATGGTGATACCTCAGTTTTTGAAGAAAGTCTAGACGCTAATCAGAGTGAAGAGACATTGGTTGATGCTGAAAAGGAACTAGACAAATGGGGTAAAATGTTTGCTGCTTAATTGGAAATGTTAGTTCTTATGGGTGAAGGTTCAGATCTTGAGAGTGTAAGTTTAGATGTTGATGATTCGAACAAGAAGTCAGAATTAGATGTTAAAGATAAAGCTGATCATACTGGAGTAGATAAATCTGATTTTGAAGCATTGAACAAGCATGCAGTAGATTTACTGAAGATGTGCTTATCAGAAAGTGATCTTGAAAAGGTTTCCGGTTTGACAAGAGCTAAGGATATTTGGGACAGACTTGAGCAGATTCATTTGGGTAAAGATGCTGATACATCAGAGTTCCTTACAGACTCGTCAGAATCAGAAGATGAGCTCGATGATGGGAAGAGGACAGATTACTTTGCATTTATGGCTGAGACTTCCTCATCAAATAACGCTCAACATGTATCTTCTGATCCATCTACTATTATTGAATGTGTTAAATGCGCTGAATCTAAGATAACAATAGATAATTTAACAAAGGCATATGCGGAGATGAAAGAAAAATGGCATGCTGACCATGTGACCACTATGGTTGAAAGTGAATTGAAAGAGCAGATCAAAGTTTATAAAAAATAACTTCACGATCTTAAATGTTATAACTTTTACATAAATCAAGCTTTAATTAAACATGTTGACACAATTAATGAACTAAAGAAAGAAAATGAATGCATTAAAGCTGATTTAGAGGCAATTTCAATCAAAATGAAATGTTGGGCAAGTGTGTCACAATGGAATGCATTAATGGTGGAACTTAATAACACCAAGGGTAAGGGTATAGGATATAGTTCTACACCTACACCTCCTCCTTTTCAGAACACATTTGTTAATGCAAACGTAGTTGACGGTTGACCAGAAGATTGTATCCCTCCTAGTTATGAAGATTATGTTGAAAAGAATAAAAAATGTAGTTCAACTAAGAATACAACTTCTGATGATAAGGTGCTCTAGATCATGAGGAAGATAGGAAAACTGGGTTAGGAGATAACTCTAAGAGAAGTAGAGTTAGAACACCGAAAGGTCCTGTTAAAATTTTGAGAAATCCTAGATTTGCTATAGACCGGTTCCTCCTGTTACACCTACACCTATTCCAAAAAATAAAACAAATGATTCTCCTGTGTTTGTAAGAACACAAGATCCGTCATCTTCAAATTCTAATAACTTGTATGAGTTTAGAGGACATAGGGAGTTTCGTCAATGTTTTAGTTGTGCTATTTTGGGCACATTGCTGCTAATTGCCCTAGAAGATATAGATCACCAAGACAGAAGATTGACCTCACATATGATGATCGCAGATCATCTTATGCTCATAAAATAGGTTCACCTGTTAATGATGAAGTTCGTGTTAAAAATCACACGACAAAGGTAGTCTATGGAGAATATAAGAGAAAGAACTTCAATAGGTCAATTTCTCCTGTGAAGAGTAAGGTTCGTAAATAGGATACTGAGGCCAGAGTTGTCAAATTAAGTGATCATAGTAGAACTTTTGAACCAAAGGCACGATCGCCTTCGCAAAAAGCTAGTTGTCAAAAATACTTTTCTAGTACCAGACCACGAGCGAATCTCTCTGGAAATGATCAAAATGTGAAAAACCAGAAGAGAAATATTGCTACTTCTAAACTGTCTAAGTTTACGGTTTCTAATGATGAGATTCCACCGGACTCAAATGGGAAATGGATGGAAGTTCAAGCTATGGGTGTTAATGGACAACCTGCTGTCGTCCGGGTGTGGGTTCCCATTATCAATTAATTTTCTTAATGTGATATGCAGGAAACCAGGGTACCTGCAAACAACACCTGGATAGTAGATAGCGGCGCTTCGAGACATATGACTGGATAACTATCTCTTCTTTCAGATGTACACCCAGTTAAGGGAGGTTATGTAGCTTTTGCCAGAGATAAAGGAGGTCACATTTCAGCTCAAGGTTTATTGAAGAATGAAAAAGTTAGTTTTGACAAAGTGAACTATTGTCAAGAGCTTGCAAAAAATTTGTTGTCGGTTTCACAAATCTGTGAAAAATATTTCAAGGTAGCATTTAATGACGAATTCTACTACATTTTGAAGCCAGAATTTGTGATTCATCCTGAAATGATCTTGATGAAGGCTCCTAGACAAGCTAATTTATATATGCTAGATATGAATGTTGCTACTTGAGCTGCTGAACATCATCAAGCTTTTGTTTCTAAAGCGACTGAACAAGATTCTATTACTTGGCACAAACGCATGGGTCATTTAAGTTTTCAGAAGATGAACCATCTGGTTCACAACAATCTTGTAGAAGGTATTGATCTTCGGTCTTTTCATATTCCAGGAACATGTGTTCCGTGTAAGAAAGGTAAGCAGAGAAAGAAAGCTCATAAGCTGGTGAAGTATAATCTAATCTCTGCTCAACTTGAATTGTTACACATGGATCTTTTCGGTCCAATTCGTTTTGAAAGCATTGATGGAAGTAAGTATTGTCTGTAGTAACTGATGATTATTCAAGATTCTCTTGGGTAATGTTTTTGAAAGAGAAGTCCGATACCGATATGTTTGAAAACTTGAAAGTGCTAATCAATCGATTAGAGACAGGTTTCAATTTAAAGGTAAGAAAGATACTTTGTGACAACGGTACAGAATTCAAGAATCAGTATCTTGCAGCTTTCTTTATTGAAAAAGATATCAATATGCAGTTCAGTTCTGCATACGCTCCTCAGATGAATGGTGTTGCTGAAACAAAGAATAGAGTATTGATAGAGACAGCTAGAACAATGCTAGCAGATTCATCGTTACCTGTTCATTTTTGGAGTGAAGCCATTGCAAATGCATGTTATACTATGAATCGAGTTCTGACTGTTAAACGACTGGGTAAAACTTGCTATGAGCTATTGCATGGGAGAAAACCATCTTTAAAGCATCTAGAACCATTTGGTGCACCGTGTACCATCTTGAAAAGAAAACCAGTAAGTAAGTTTGATTCAAAAGTGGTTACTGGAGTATTTCTTGGGTATAGTTCTTCTAACAAGCGAGTGTTCAACATTGAGACAAGATGTGTTGAAGAATGGTCTGAAGTTGATGTCCAGAGGAATTATATGAAGAATGCTCCAAAGAGTCATTCCTGGATTTATAACTATGATGAGCTGATTAATTCATTCAATCTTACTCCAGATCAGACAGAGAATGAAGTTGAGTTACAAATGTTGTCCGATTTACAAACTGAACTAGAAGTTTCTGCACCTACACCAACTCCAACTCCATTACCCACTGTCATTGAACCAGTTCAAGATTCAGATCAAGACATTGATCTAGTGTACGATACCTACGAATCTGATATTTCAAGTAAGAGTTCTGATAATCATGAAGATATTGGTGATACTACGAATCTACATCATGAGATACCTGTTCCCGCACAACCAGTTCCCAGAACTACAGCCGCTCATCCAAGAGAGAATATTATTGGAGATCCAAATGCATGTGTTAGAATAAGAAGACAAGTTCAGTTTGATGATTAAGTTGATACTCATATGACAGCTGATGCTGCATACTACGAGTACTCATGTCATATTTCTAGAATAGAGCCAAAGACAACAAAGGAAGCCTTGAAGCATGTTGATTGGGTCATGGCTATGCAAGAAGAGATTCATCAATTCCATCATTTAGATATTTGGAAGCTAGTTACTAAGCCGCATGGTGCTAAAGTAATTGATCTCAAATGGGTTTGGAAGTGCAAGTTTGACGAAGATGGCAATGTTATCCGTAACAAAGCAAGATTAGTTGCTAAAGGTTATCAGCAAGATCCTGAATTCGATTATGATGAAGTTTTTGCTCCTGCTGCCAGATTGAAATCAATTCGCATTTTCCTAACTTTTACTTCATTTATGAAGTTCAAAGTGTTTCAAATGGATGTTAAGAGTGCATTTCCTTATGACAAGCTAAATGAAAGAGTATATGTCAATCAACCACCGGGTTTTGAAGATCATCTTCATCCTGACAAAGTTTACCATTTACGAAGAGCCCTATATGGTTTACATCAAGCCCAAGAGCTTAGTATGGACGTTTGTCAAGTTATCTGATTGAAAAAGGTTATCAAATGGGCAAGGTAGATTGTACTATGTTCACTAAGATTAAAGATGATGATATTATTTTGGTCCAAATCTATGTAGACGACAATATTTTCGGTGCTACTAAGCAGGAACTCGTCGATGAGTTCGAGCAAGTTATGGAGGACAAATTCGAAATGAGTAAATTGGGTCTCTTACACTACTTTCTTGGTTTGCAAGTCAAACAGACTGATAATGGAATTTTTATTCATCAAGCAAAGTATGTAAATGATATACTCGAATGTTTCGGTATGACTCAAGAACGTCCTGTATCGACCCCGCTAGCTGTGAATCATGGTACTTCGTTAGACTGTGAAGGGGAGCCTGTTGATCCTACATACTATCGAGCAATCATCGGATTGCTCATGTATCTCACTGCATCTAGGCCGTATATTATGTTTGCAACATGTCTGTGTGCTACCTATCAAGTTAATCCGAATACAGTTCATCTTACAGCTGCCAAAAGAATTCTTCGTTATCTGTTACATTCTCTAAATCTCGGCATCGGGTATTTGAATGAAGACAATTTTGATCTTGTAGCATATAGTGATTCAGACTATGCAGGTTGCAAATTCAACAAAAAATCTACATCAGGAGGATGTCAATTTTTAGGTGAAAGGCTGGTGACCTGGAAGTGCAAGAAACAAACTGCAGTTGCGCTTTCCACGTGTGAAGCTGAATATATCGCTGCTGCTAGTTGCTGTTTGCAAGTTGTTTGGATCCAACAAAAACTTCACGATTACGGACTAAGAATCTCTTTCTCTCCTCTTTATATTGATAATACTGCTGCTATTGCAATTACTAAGAATCCTGTGCAACATTCAAAGACCAAACATATAGGTGTTAAATATCATTTTCTTAGGGATTGCCATGAGAAAAAGATAATTGAGGTTAAGAAAATGGGTACTAAGGACCAGAGGACTGATCTTTTCACTAAGGCTTTTGATAAACCTAGGTTCTTGCTACCTTTAGAGATGAATGACATTGTTGATCGAGACAAAGTGATTTTGGATGTTGTTTGTGAGGGTTAATCAAACTTTTAGACTTTGCATGTAGGATGCATGACATATAGATTTTAGTTTCTTATTATCTGTATTGCATATTTTTGCTTTCTGTCTGCATTTCTTTGCATGATTTATCTCATGATCGCATGCTAGTCTGTAGTTATTTTCTGTCTCTTTTGTTAAAATGCTAAAAGACAAAAAGATTTTATGTTTTAGTATTTTAGGGGGAGTATTTGTTATCAACAGAAAATACCTAAAAAGTGTAAAATGTCTCACCAGAAAACCCTAAAAAGTTGAAATTTTTTGAAAATGAGCTTGTTTTGATTAATATGTTAGAGATGAAGAAATTACTGTACTGAGAATTGATATATTTGATTAGTAAGGACTGATTTGAACGTCTATGTTTATCTGTTATGTGATGTACTGATAGATGTGACTTATGAATTCTTGGCATTAGACAATCATAATAAGAATAACGATCATCTAAGATTCAGAAGTCATGAACGATCTGTTGCATTTGAAGGTAGTCACCTAATTATCTCCGAAACTGTATCTAATGATAATTGTTGAGGAACTCAACAGTCAATTGAGGGTATCCCCTATCATAATTGATAATCACTAGAAAAGGTTGGGGGTGGATTTTAAGTTGAGGATTATCTGTTTGGCTGGTGCATACCACGTTGTCATGGGCCTAAGACTTTATAATCGAAACTAAACCCCGAAAATATCAGAGAAAATTAGTTTTTGTCGAAAGTAAGTATCCCTTCTCGCTTAAGGTTGAAAAGTATAATTCCTTATTGCGGACCGTTCATGCATTTAAGGGAGAACACCTTTGAGTGATCTGAGCACACAATAAAGAAACTTGAGTTCATGCATAAAAATGGAAAATCCATTCATGATGGCATTCAAAATCAATATATCAAAAGACAGTTATATGCTGAAAAAGAAATATCAAAAGAAAATCAAAGTAAAAAATAATTGGCGTATCAAGATGGCAAAGTCCTGAAAGTATGAAGAATGCTGATTCATGATGTGCTCATAAAGAACTCAGATCATTCTTTGTGTGATGCCTCCACGCAGCTTGAATTGTTTAATCATGACGTTCACACTGAACTATCAAGATTCTTGTTGTCTGCAATATAGAGTTATACCTATTTAGATTGTAAGTTGGAAAGATACTTATCTAGATATACTCTAAATAAATATATATATGAAAGTTTAACTTTCGATTCCGTTTTCCATGACAACTTGAACATAAAGAAGTTAAGGGCCTTGAGATTTATTTCATGTAACGACTGGTCATCAGGCAAGTCTGCTTTAACTGTAGACCAATCCCCACGGTAAATAATGCGCCTATTCGGATAATCCAATATATTCTAAAATCTGCCGCTCCAACTAGATTGAAGATTATCAATACACTGATGGAAGCCAAAGGCTGACAGGGTTATTCAAAATGCCGTGAGAACCATCCTGTTCAATTTGAATGAAATACATGGAAAGAGATGAAAAATAGTTATGCGTAATGAATTGACAACCTAATAAAAACACACAATCATAAGTGATGAAAGAATCAAGGATTAATCAACTTAGCATGATCTAAAAAATCATTGCTTTATAGTGTTCAAGTAATTAATGCCAACATGATTGTCGAAGTGTCCGAAATGAATATGTTCATGTTTAATGAGGATTGATATCAGTAATTGCATGATAATAGACATAGACTGGATAATTAGGAATGAACAATAGAAGTTGATTCAATATGTCAGTTCTGATCCATTTTTAAATTGTTAATCATTCTGCTCACAAAAAGAATGTGGATTTATATGTTTGCTTATCTGTTTATTAAATAGTTTGCATTGAAAACTGTAAAACAACAAAAAGATTTTAGTTTTGCATGTTATTGCATTTCATGGTAGAATGTATTTTATTTGCATATTTTTTATAGTTGCATGACATTATATATCGGAAAACTTATAAAGATTTCTTACGTTCTTTTATTTTCGGATTATCCTCTAAATGTACAATAACATCTGAAAGAACCTTGTCGAGATCAAGATATTTTTTGCCACCAAATCCATAAGTTAGAAGTTTGTAGAGCTTGTGAATATTTGAAGGACTTTAATGATTTAAGGTTGTTAGTGAACTTAAGATGACATTACAATGTAGGACTTACTCATGAGAAACCAAATGTTTAGAGTAATAACCTTGTTTGGGTTAGGATTTTTGATCTACCTAAGTGTTGATGATCATTTCTTGAAGAATTAGTGATTTATGACTCAAATTGAAAGTGCTAGTTAGCTTTAAGATTGCCAAACGAGTCGAAATCCTAAATTTGTAAAAAATTAGAAAACTTGAAATTGCCTAAGTGGCTCACTCACATGTTTGATGTGTGAATCGTACGAGTAACCACACGTGTGAGGTTAATCGTATAGATGACCCTATTCAATAGTGTCCTAAGACATTCGGGTCATACGCACGAGTGATTAAGGTGAGATGCGCGGTTGATGGTGGATCGTGTGATCAACCGTACTGTTGATCACGAGAGTATAAATAGAGGGTGCTGAGTACAGTTGCTCACACTTGCAACCTCCACCTATTTTCTCTCTCAAAATCCGATCATCACCAATCCTGTTTTCAACTACAACGTTTATTAAGCTCATTTAGCCGACTCCAGCACCACCATCTAGGTATGATTTCATCGAGTTTAAGTGTGTTAATTTGTTGTTTGAATGCATCGAAACCCTAAGGGTTCTTAACTCAAATTTGTGCAATTGAAGTGTGTTTTGATATGTATCTGTTTTTATTCTGAGTTAAACGGAACCTACACTTGCTATTGTGATGTAAATTGGTCCCTAAAACGATCAAACATGTAATCTATGTAATTTGAAAAGGCATTTAATACGGGTTTCATCAGACATGCACGAGTGACATCACTCGCACGCGTGAGCCATGACTCGCATGAGTCAGTACACGGTTGATGATCAACCGTGTGAACCTTTGAACTCACTTGTTAAAATTGATTTGATTGCTCACTCGCTCGACAGAGCTGAAACATCTGATTACATGCACGAGTCACCACACGGTTGACTCACTCGCTTATGAACAGTACCCCAACCGTGCACCTTGTCTGAAACCATATTACTGCTCAAACGTGTCAACAGTGGCACGAGTGACTATATCACTCGCACGGTTGATGACTCAGCTGCACGTGTGACATTATCACTCGCACGGTTTATCATGTTAATATGTTTATGATACTTTGACGCGAATGCTTTGATATTTTATGATATGCGGGTCATATTTCTAACATTTCTGTTAATGTTTCAATTTGTTAAGATATCATTAATGGCTGATCAACAAGTCAATGTTCCAATTGTTAACATAAAAGGACAGGGGGAGCAACAAGCTAATCCTCAAATGAATCCAGTTAACCCACCTTCTCAGTAAGAGATTCCTCTAGAGAAGGGTGAACTGAATAATCAAGTCGCTCTCTATGACACTACTTTATAGAGAGGTGATCATTTTAAGGAGATTGTGGAATTTCTTCCGAGATCAAGGATACACACTGCTATTTCTACTCCATGCACGCCATACTACAGCCATCAAAGAGAATTCTGGAGAAATGCTATACTGGATGTATCAGAAAATGATGCTAAGATTGTCAGTAAGGTTCAAGGGCATGAGATCATTGTTTCTAAGACAGTGATAAGAAGGATTTTGGGTTTTAATGATGGGAACTGCTCTCACATGATGATCAGTCGAGAAAGAATTCATGGTTACCTTAAAAGATGTGCTTATTCTGGGTATATTGCTGGAAAATCTGAACTGATGAAGACGCTTCTGCCTCCACAGTTTAGATATCTTACTCACGTGATCATGCACTGCTTGAGTGGACGCAAATTGGGTTTTGATAAGTTGAATGAAAAAGTGCAGAGTATATTTGTGGCACTTGTCCTAAAGGATCCATACGATTTCTTTGGATTTGTCTTACACTACTTCAAAGCGAATCTTTTCAGTTCTACTCAGAGATATCTCATTTATACCCATTTTCTTCATTTGATCATTAATGACGTTGCACCTGATCTACCTAAGCTTGAAGAGGATATTATTTACCTTAAGCCAATGAATCCGCTAACTTTCCAAAGAATGGAGGAGACAAGAAATGAGGGTTTGAAACCTGACTTTAGCAGAAAGCTTATTTGTCATCTTGCCAAGGAGAATTATAGATGTCCAGCAGGTAATGCTTGGAAGAATGAGAATTCAGACTCTGACTATGAAGTTTCTGATAAGGAAGGTGAGGGTGATAATCAACGAGCTACTGGTGAAGTTCAAGTAGGAGGTAATGTTAATGATGAGATTATCGAAGGTGATGATGAAGCGACATAGGATGATGTCAGCTTGATTCAGAGGAAGAGGAAAGGGAAGGAAGAGATGACTTCAGAACAGCCCAACAAAAAGGAGAAGAGAATGAAACATCATTTTGATTCATCTCAAAAGTCATCACAGGGAGGTTCGAAACAACAGGCTCAGAGACAACCATCCGGTTTCATGAAGGATGCAAGAGGAGCTGTTACATCACCAAAACCTACCACCACAACAACTCAGGTCACGCCAGCTGAATTCAAGACACAGCATAATCTACTGTTGTCTTTGATCACAAAAATAACCAACTTAGAGAATCAAGCCATTGAGGACAAGAAGATCAGTGAAGCTAAGATTGAATCATTGGTAGAAGAAAACAAAAGGTTATCTGATAGATTGGACCGTTAGAAGGGAAGGACGGAGAAGTTGAAGAAAAAAGTGTTGGCGATTAAGAGTGAAAATAAGGAGAAGTTGAAGGATTTGAACAATAAGATCGAATCGATTACCTCTGGTAAAACAAAGTTGAGTAAGGAGAGAGGAGAAGAATTTTCTTCTGATTTGGGTGGTGATGATGAGAAAGACGATGAATAAGATGCTAGAACTGGAGGACCCTCTTTTGAGATACCGTTAATGATACCTATTCGAAGCTTTAATGATACGGTGAGGTCTTTACTGCTGAATATTATATGAATTATTCAAATGTTTTTAATGATGCAGAAAAGGGGGACGTTCCACCAAGTGATTTTCTGATGGAACAGCTTGCTGCTCTGGCATACCCGATAGCGAAAACGATACAGAGGATGCAGAGATAGTTGAAGCTGAGAACAAGGCTCCACAAGAAGAGTCATTTTCCAGTATCCCTCCCGAATCAATTCAAAATATCAACTTGAGCGATTTCGATAATTTGTTTGCTGATGAGAAGAGTGAAGATTCTGTTGGTAAGGATAGTGTAAAAGAGGATGTGATTGTTGAATCCGAGGACGAATTGGTAACAGAATCTGATGATGAAGAAGAAGAAGAAGAAGAAGAAGAAGAAGAAGAAGAAGAAGAAGAAGAAGAAGAAGAAGAAGAAGAAGAAGAAGAAGAAGAAGAAGAAGAAGAAGAAGAAGAAGAAGTTGAGATTGTTATGCCTTCGCTTAAGCCATACTAAAATCCATCACTCAACACATTAAGTAACTTTTTCAATTTGAGTAGTGATGTGAAAAGAAAGAAATTAGATGATTTAGAATAGACGAGGAAGGTATACAAAGAACAAGTGAAAGAAGTGGATGTTTTGATTGAAAAGAACAAGAAAATCCGACATGAGAAACTGCTCGTTGAGAAAGAAAGAAAAGAGATTGAGCTGAAGAAAAAGAAACTCTGAGCCGAGCAAGCTAAACCTGAGGCATGGAATGAGATTAATGAATGGTTCAAACGTGATAGGGTTAAAGTTAACAGAAACGTTGAAGAAGACGAGATCCGTCAGAGTTGGTGGAAACAGAACGTCATTAACCCTGATCAGTTGAATAAGCCACAACTCGAGCCAAAGTTTGCTAGTTTCTATGAAAGGGGAAAGAGAACTAAGAAGTATTCCAAGGGTAAAATACTAAGCTGGGGTTACTTCAAGGAGATCATATGTTTCGCGATCAAGAGGGAAAGAGGAGTTGATTACATGGCATGTCCTAGTCACTTCAAAACTCTACCGTACTTCGAGATCATGCAACTTGCTAAGTTGAAGATGTTGAATGCTGAAGATTGTGACCTTTCCAGGTGGTTTTAGAGAAAACTCAGATATGGGTATAAGACAGGGAAATGGGACATCTTTAAGTCAACGGCCGCCAGGTTTTCCATGCACCCAACAAAGAGAAATTCTAAAGGAGGACATGTACGCATTGTTAAGTTCCGTCCAGCCAAGTACATGAAGCAATCTCCATTGATGCCCTTACCCAAGGATATATGCAAAAACTTCAGATGGTGGTTCTATGATGAGTTGTCGGAAGAAGCAGTGATCTTGACTGCAATTGAAAAGGAAGATGGTAGTATACAGTTCGACAATGTGAGGATTTTAGATCCTATGTGGCTAAGGAACTTATCGAGATTTAATGTGGAGACACTTCACCGCCATCACATTATGTTTAGAGATGATCGAAAAGAGGAAGCTATGAGATATCAACGTGTGATCGATGTCTACTATGCATACCTCAACAGAAACAATGATGCTCAAAGCTCAAACCAAGTTCAAGCCAACTGATCTATGTCGGATAATGTGTTGCTAGTTTTTATTTTGTTTTTAATGATGTATTTATGCAAGAGAGAGAATCTGGATATGTACTTGATGTTAAACTGATGTTACTTTTGGACTTATATGTATTTCATGGACATTTACTTTATTGTAATCGATGGTCTAGGTCCTAGGGGGAGTTGTTGATGCATTTTATGTAAGTCCCTAGACATCTCACCCACGTCCATTGCAGGTACAATAGTTTACAGGCTACCATGATCGCTCGTTATTATATTATATGTGTTTATATGTGGTTACAGGTACTGCAGGAACGCGAAAAGGATAAGTTGACATTGATAGACTCTGTCACACCTACGAGTGAAGTCTCACTCGTACGGGTGACAAGCTCATACGCACGGTTGAGCTGAGCTGAGTCATAAATCTAATATGACTAAACATACACGAGTGAGTGATCACCCGTACGGCTAAGGCTGATCACTCGTACGAGTGCTAGCTGGCACGCACGGTTGATGCAACAGTAGGGGTATATGATGTGCTATGTTCTTCATTTTAGGTTAAGCCTCTCACACACACACATCACTCAGATCTGGTAACCCTAATCCGTTTCTCTCTCAACCCAAATCACTCCTGTAGTGAATAATAGCTCTAGGCATTAATCTAATCACACAATCCTTGTTGTGGTTTGACTAATTTAATCCCAAAAATCTCCTAATATTCACTAGTTATGGTTTGATTCACTAATTCCGCCTTTGTGTGAATTAAACATGTTGATTTCGAAGTTCCTAGTCATGTTTCATCAATATTTATTAATATTATTTTAAATCAAAACGTTTTATGAGTAAGTAAATATTATATTTGTAAAACATAAATACCTTTTCATTTAGGAATGTAACTTATATGTAATAGAAATATTTATTTAGTAATATATTATTTATTATTTATATTTCAAAGTAAACTTTATAATCATTTACATATTAGAGGATATCGTAACATATATCGTTTACATTTTAAAACTTAAATAGATATGGTTCATTTAGGTACTAGCGTTTATCATCGGGTCGCATCACTAAGCGAGTGTTACTATCATGTACCTAACTGATTTGAAAACATATATATTTAATGAACACGTTTTTAATATACGTTGCAAGTTATTTATATATTTAGTTCTTACAAATAACATTTTAACTTATTGTATCTATTCAAATTCATTTCTTAAAAGATTTCATCTATGTCATATTACGTTTTCAATATTATGAAAACTAATAATTATCTTATCAAAAGACACGAGGCAATCATTGTGTTGAAAGTTAATCTCTACTAACCTTTGTCCAGTTATCGTTAATTGACCTATTTGTTCTTACTTATAATCACTTTACCAATTCTTCCGAATACCGTTAAAAAAGGAAAGATTTCTCAAATCAATGTGGACCTCTCAACAGAGACTTGTAATCATATTTCAATGTTTCTAATAATTCAATCATTTGATCTTATCTTTTAATTTCGTCGATAATCATATTGAAACAAATACGTTCATGTAAAGCATTATACGTTTAAATACTTTGTTGATATTCTTAATTCATAATCTGTACATATATATATTATCATATCCTATTATCATATCCAATTATATAATGGTTCGTGAATCGTCGAAATTTGGTCGAGGTTAAATGGATGTATGAATATAGTTTAAAATTCTTAAGATTTAACTTAACAAACGTTGCTTATCGCGTCGGAAACATATATATATCATAGTTTAAATTTGGTCAGAAATTTTCGGGTTGTCACACCATGTAACATCAGGGTCACTTAAAGTGGCTCCATAGTGTATCACTGTCTGTGGCTCATGTGTCTCTGGTAGCGGTGTGTGCTCTACAGGACTCCTGGTTAAACGTCTAGATCGTCGAACGGGAGGAGCTGGCGGTGCTGTGCTAATGTCCTCGTCAATACTCTCCAATATCAATCGCCTTGGGCCTAATTGCCCTGTTGATGGCCTGTTCTGATTAGCACTGCTTCCGGATGAGTAAACTCTAGGGGTCCTCCTCCTGCGAACTCGGATGTAAACTGAAGCTCCTGAACTTGGCATTTTTGCCTGAACACATTCAACAAACTTGTAAGTACTAAGCGCAAGTACGGCGCTTAGTTGTTAGTACACAGAGATAATATCTTAAGACTGAAAATAATCAAAATAAAAAAATAATAAAAGGATAAGCAAGGGTTGCCTCCCAAGAGCGCTTTTTTTATCAAGTCGTTACAGCTCGACTTTTCTTTGCCAGATCTTCAGAATGGATCAAAGGAGAAGAGGTGCTCCTCCTTATCGTGGTCTTCTAGATAAGCTTTTAACCGGTGGCCGTTGACTTTGAAGTTGCCAGTAGGTCCTTCCAATTCCATGGCTCCGTGTGGAAAAGCATGTACAACTTTGTATGGGCCACTCCATCTTGATCCAAGTTTTCCAGCAAACTTCTTGAACCGAGAATTTAAGAGTAGAACTTTATCTCCAGGGGCGAATTTCGTAGGGATTAATTTTGCGTCATGCGTAAGCTTCGTTCGTTCCTTGTAGATGTATGACGTTTCGTATGCTTGGTCTCTTAATTTAGCGACTTCGTTCATCTGCATTTTCTGATGCTTTGCGGCAACTGAGGGGACGAGGTTGCTGGTCTTCAGCGCCCAGAGAGATTTATATTCAAGTTCCAGCGGAAGGTGACAGGCTTTTCCATAGATCATGCGGTCGGGTGTAGTCCCTAAAGGATTCTTGTAAGCAGTCTGGAATGCCCACAGAGCATCGTCTAGTTTCTCAGCCCATTTATTCCCATGATGGCTGACAGTTCGTTCTAAGATTCTTTTGAGTGCTCTGATCGTGACCTCTGCTTGTCCGTTAGTCTGCGAATGATAGGCAGTGGACATCTTGTGGGTAACTCCATATTGTTGCATCACCTTCATAAATTGAGTATTACAGAAGTGTGTGCCTCTATCACTTATTATAGCACGGGGAGCTCCAAATTTGCAGAAGAGTCTCTTCAGGAAGTTGGTGACGACTTTGGCATCATTAGTTAGAAATGCTTGGGCTTCGACCCATCTGGAGACGTAATCTACTGCTACGAGGACATATTCTTTCCCATTAGACTTTGGGAATGGGCCCATAAAGTCTAATCCCTATATATCAAAGATCTTGCAAGCTTAGATATTAGTCCGAGGCATCTCATTCTTCATAGAGATAATACCTTGCCTTTGGCATGCGTCGCAACGCTTTACAAGCTCTTGCGCAACTCGAAATATAGACGGCCAATAAAATCCAGATTCGTAGACTTTTCTTGCCATTAAGTTTGCTCCATGATGACCTCTAATTGGTCCATGGTGACATTGGTGAAGAATCCCTGCTGCTTGCGTCTCATCTACGCACCTCCTGATTATCTGATCAGGACAAATTCTAAACAGGTAAGGATCTTCCCAGTAGTAGTACTTGGCATCCCTGAAGAACTTCCTTCTTTGGGAGGTACTCATTCCTTTTTGTACTACTCTAGCAACTAGGTAGTTGGCCATGTCGGCATACCAAGGAGTATCAGTGAATTATGATCCTATATGAGATTGTCCAAAACTCATAAGATGTTCTTCCACAAATTTATCTCTGATATCTTGTTCAGCAAGTTGTTCCATCACTGGGTTCTCCAAACGACTAAGATGGTCTGCTGCGACAATCTCTGCTCCTTTCTTATCTTTAATCTCAATATCGAATTCTTGAAGGAGTAAGATCCATCGTAGGAGTCTTGGTTTCGCGTCTTGCTTAGTGAATAGATATTTGAGGGCTGAATGATCTGTATAGACTGTAGTTTTGGACATGATGAGATAGGAACAGAATTTATCGAATGCGAATACTACAGCTAGCAGCTCCTTTTCCGTGGTAGTGTAATTCTCTTGAGCTCCGGTTAAGGTTTTGTTTGCGTAATAGATTGGATGAAAGTGCTTATCTACCTGTTATCCAAGCACAGATCCAACTGCGAAGTCACTCGCATCACACATGATTTCAAATGGTAGACTCAAATCAGGAGCTATCATGATGGGCACATGTGTTAGCTGTTCCTTCAGATAGTTGAATGCTTTTCGACATTCTTCTTCGAAGACAAACGGGACTTCCTTTCCTAGGAGATGAGTGAGAGGTCGTGTGACCTTTGAAAAATCCTTAATGAAGCGTCGGTAGAAACCGGCATGTCCAAGGAAAATCCTTACCGCTTTAACTATGGTAGGTTTTGGAAGTTTAGTAATGGTCTCAATCTTAGCCTTATCAACTTCTATTCCTGCTTTTGAAATCTTATGTCCTAAAACTATCCCTTCTTTAACCATGAAGTGACATTTTTCCCAATTTAGAACTAAATTTGACTCTTCACACCTGGTGAGCATCTTGTCAAGGTTTGAAAGGAACGAATCAAAGGTACTACCAAAAACTAAGAAGTCGTCCATGAAGACTTCTATACAACATTCAATCATGTCATGGAATATTGCTACCATGCATCGCTGGAATGTAGCTGGTGCATTGCATAACCCAAAGGGCATGCGTCGATAAGAAAATGTTCCATAAGGACAGGTAAAGGTTGTCTTTTCTTGGTCCTTTGGATCGAGGGGAATTTGAAAGTAGCAGGAAAAACCATCAAGGAAACAGTAGTATTCATATCCTGATAGATGTTCCAACATTTGATCTATGAAATGTAATGGAAAATGATCCTTTCGGGTTGCATTGTTTAGTTTACGATAGTCTATGCAAACCCTCTAACCGGTGACTTCCCGAGTTGGAATAAGCTCATTATTCTCATTTTGAATTATGGTTGTCCCTCCCTTTTTGGGTACCACTTGAACAGGACTAACCCAAGGCGAATCAGATATGGGATAGATCAGACCGGCATCCAGAAGTTTGATTACTTCTCTCTTGATGACTTCTTGAATCATAGGGTTGACCCTTCTTTGCCTCTGAACTGAAGGTTTGAAATCATCTTCCCTGAAGATCTTGTGAGTGCAATAGTTGAGGCTGATCCCTTTTATGTCGGATATCTTCCAAGCAATTGCCTTCTTATGTGATTTCAAAACTTGAATCAATTTTGCCTTCTCCTGTGGAGTGAGGTCTTTCGAGATGATTACAGGGAGTTGTGATTCTCTTTCTAAGAATGCATACTCTAAATTGTCGGGTAACTTCTTTAATTCCAATTCTGGAGGTTCCTCGATAAATGGCTTCATCCTAGCGATCTCCTTTCGGTCTAATGAGTCATACTTCTCCTGGAATTTTGATTCTTCAGTAGCGGTCACTGATGCTATCTGCTCTTCATTTATGGAATTTTCCTTCTTAATGGTTCCTCTTCAGAAACGTCTTCTTTAGTTTTTAAGGTAGGTTCGGGAAAACTCCTCACAGTCATCCTTTGACTGGGGTTCCTGATATACCGGAATGAAATCTGTTTCTTCATTTGGTCTTCTCCTTAATAGAGGTAATGGAATGCCTTGTCCTAGCGGTGCTATTTGAATAGTCTTGCCAAGAAGATTACTTTCAAAGAGGGGAGATTTGTGTTGACTAAGGTTTATAGCTGAATGGTTGTCGAGATTCCTTTCAGGAGGTTTAAAAAACAGATCCTTAGAAATTTGATCTTGACTACATATAGCCATGGTTTCTTCCAGGTATTCGTTGACGAGTTCTTGGAGAGTATCAGAGAGAGTCACATCTTCTTCTTTAGGATGGTTCATGAGACGATCAACATTGAATGTGATTTCTTCTCCTCCAACCCTTAATTTCAATGATTTCTCGTGCACATCAATTACGGCATTGGCAGTATTTAGGAATGGTCTGCCAAGAATGAGTGGGACCTTTTTGTGTTCCTCAATATCCATAATGACAAAATCAACGGGAAACGCGAAATTATCCACTGTAACTAGGACATCTTCAGCTATTCCTCGAGGAAACTTAACTGATCTGTCCACGAGTTAGATAGTCATTCTGGTAGGCCTTAAGTCATTTAATTCTAGCTTCTTGAATAACGAATAGGGCATTAGGTTTACACTGGCTCCTAAGTCTGCTAACGCATTGCAAATTTGGATATCTTGCAGCTATCAAGGTACCGTAAATCTTCCTGTATCTCCTAACTTAGGGGGAATTCCATGTTGTAACACTAACGAGCATTCTTCACTTAGGGGCAAGCTAACTATCTCTCTTAATCTCTCTTTATTTGAAAGCAGTTCTTTGAAAATTTTAGCGCAGTTTGGCATTTCTACTAAAGCATCTACTAGTCGTACATTCAAATGCAAATTCTTAATAATATCCTAATACTTTGCGAATTGTGCTTCTTGTTTTTCCTTCCTAAGCCTACCTGGGAAAGGTATGCAGGCGCACGGAATAATTTCCGGGGCCTTAGGAGAGATAGGTTCCGGTGGATTGACAACTGGGTCAAATGGCACAGGTTCCTTATCGAAAAAATCTTGTATGGGTATATTGACAGTTGTTTCCTTCCCTCCTCTAGTAATTACTTGGACATCAAACTCACTGCACTCTATTTCAACTTTAGTGGTTAATCGTTTAAGCGTAAGCTGAAAATTGGTGATTAATTCTTCAAAAGTCTTTATTAAAGTATCAAACTTATTTTGACATTCTATGACTGGAAGGTTTATCGCGTATTACATTTTCATAAATTCAACTAAAATTTCCTTAGAGTGGAGAGTAGGTTTATGCAACGGGAAGATTATATTATGATTCGAGCTATTTTGCTGTTTGTGTGCCCAATGATACCTTAGATTGGTTCTAGTAGCATTGGAGTTTCTAGGAATCGGTAAATTTTGAAGAGTGAGGGTGAGATCGTGTAACCTAGCTTCCAGCATTTTTACCATATGAGCGAAGACGTCATCCTTCTCAGCAGCTTCATTATTCCAATCTTCCTGATGTGCAGCTATTGTGTCCAAGAGATTCCATGCTTCGTCTGATATTCTGGACATGAAATTGCCTTGCGAGGCCATGTCTAGGAGAGACTTATCATCCTTGGTCAAACTATTGTAAAGCGTACAGATTATGTCTGCCTAACTTAACGAATGATTCAGACATCTTTTAAGCATCATCTTTATTCTATTCCATGCTAGACACAATGACTCATTTTCTTTTTGAGAAAAGTTTGTGATGTCATTTCTTAAACAAGTTTGCAGGGAGGGTGGATAAAATTTGTTTAGAAATTTAGTGGCTAAATCCTCCCATGAATGGATTGAATTTGGGTTAAGTTCATCAAACCATGCTAAAGCGTGTGCAGAAAGTGAATATTGAAAAAGATGAAGTTTTAAAATGTTTTTCTTGTTTTCTTCCTTCTTAAAAGAGTCAACCAGACTGATAAATTTATTTAAATGAAAGTTTGGATCGTCAGTCGGTAATCCTTGAAATGTACAGATCATACTGACTAGTTTAATCATGTGTGAACTGATTTCAGAAATTCCTTCAGTTCCTAAGGTGATTGGTCCTCCTCTTTCCTCTAAACATGACTTATGCATAGATGCAAGGGTATCTTGTTGTTCCATTTTTAGATTTTATGTTAAAAAGACTTAAAAGTAACTTTTAGAAAATATTAATTTACTAAAAGGATCGATAATTTAATAAAAACAATTATTCTTGAAATTCGGTCGCTAACCAGATCGGATATCTTTACTGATAGGATTTCTTACAGATTACTTGTATCGAGGTGGCCAGTCAGACTACAGAGAGGCAGGATCCTTTTGATTCCAATATAATTCGAGACTGTTCGGAAAATCCAACAACCAAGTTTGTGTATAATTGTCTTTCTTAGACACCACCAAGCAACACTTTTGTCTGTTTAAAATCTTTCTCGATCAAAATATTTGATCCCCGGCAGCGGCGCCAAGAGAAACTCGTTACTACTATGATATGGCCGAAACGGACGGTTTTATTCGTGCTGTGTCATTAGGCTATAGGACGTCTGATTCAGTTGACCAAGGTAGCACACAGTGGTTTTGTTTATTTATATTGTGTGGAGCTTAAATTTGCTTTTACTTTCTAAGGTGTAGAAGGTGTAAGTTAACCTAGTGTCGTATTTTTTTGCTAATTAACGAATTGAGAATTAAGTGGATAATTGTCTTTTAGTTAAATTACCTGGATAAAAGATAGTAGTTGTTTTTAGCTAAAAGTCCTAAATGCAGAAAAGTAAATAAGTGAAAGGATATCCGGAGTATGCAGATCAGGGAAATGTTGACCAAGATATCAGTATTGGGTTAAGGAAAGGTAATTATGCTTATGTTAAGACTATGCTTGGAATGATGTAGATCTGGTTGGATGAGCCAATTACACAGACATACTTGTCTCTGAACTCTCAGAGTTCTCTTTGAGCAGTGAGAAGTATGTCACTTGGTCGTATAATTGAAAGGTAACAATACCTCGGAGGTTATCCTCAGTAAAGTACTAGGTTTATTAGTGAGTTAAGCTCTAATCCTAACCCTCATTATCAGTTTAGTTAACTGAATAACAACGTGCCGTGTTGATTGAACACTAATCACAAACGGAAGGAATCCGTTGGTTTAAGTTGGCAAAACCTTAAACGAAAACTAACAACCATTCCATCATACTAATGAGATCATAACAATTCAAACATTATACGGAATCACAGTTAATATACTGATAGTAAAGCAGATAGAAATCTAATGAATAACTAAACAGTTGATATGACTAAGACCTAAGGCAACAATCAGACAAGTACATGCAATAGGCTTAGGTCATACAGTGAAGGCACTAACTAGATCTTAACAGCTCCTAAGAAGTATCTTCGGAATAGTCAATAGGCATACTAGGTCATTCATGTCTCAATTCCTAAGTTCCGTGTCCTAAAAGCGCATTAAATGCCTCTCGGGAACTCCGGCCATACCGAGTTCATAGAATCTTCAGATACAATATAATCAGGGGTCTTAATCCTATGAAGTTGCTAATTTCATATAGGTGGAAAAGTCTTGATCACAACCTAGGTTGGTCAATCCTTTAGATGCTAGCATACAAGTCTATTAGACTTCCTAGTTCGGAACTATAACCGTAATCGTACTAAATTAACATAATTACGCTAACCCAAACTTCTATCATGGCAACGTACAGATTAATTAAGCTATCATGTTAATATCAGAACGCATTATTAAACATAAAAAGTAAGAACACATGTTTAATACAAAAGACAAGCATTTCGGATAAAAATCTGAAAAGGCCGAAGAAATATGCCCGAGATCGCAGGGACTCGCCGGGATATCCTCCGGAAACTAAAAGCTAAGCTAACTACTACTAAAAACTAACTAAAAGCTTGAAAATATAAAAAATATTACAAATTGAGTGTGTGTTGAAATGGATGGAGAAAGCCCTTTAAATAGACTTGAAATTTTCCTGCAAACGGCTCGCAGGCCGTTTGGCAAGCCGTTTGACAGGCCGTTTGCAGGGGCCATTTGCCAGGTTTGCCCATTTAAGGTGCACATATTCTCTGACCGTTTGGCAGGCCGTTTGCCATACTTGCAAGCCGTTTGGCAGGCCGTTTGCTTGCTGATTTGCTGGATCATAACTTAATTTCTTGTCTTTCACCGTTTTCGCTCAAGAATCTTCGTTTTAGCTCCGTTTTAATTGATTATTTTTGCATTGCCTTCGTAATTACTTAATCTACAAAATCACCTGAAAAATCGATAATTTTGCAGAAAAATTTAAATCTTTATTGTTTTCGGGCTTAATATTGGGGATAAAAATGTAACTTTTTGACCGATATCAGTGTAATTGGCTCATCCAACCAAAGCTACACCGTTCTAATCTTAGCTTTAACATAAATATAATTACCTAACTCTATCCCAAACTAATATCTTGGTCAACATTTCCCTGATCTGAATAATTCGGATATCCCTCCATCATCTTTACTTTTCCGTAATTAGCACTATTAGCTTAAAACCAACTACTATTCTTTATCTAGGTAACTTAACCAAAGACAATTATCCACTTGATCTTCAGTTCGTTAAACCATTCAAAAACACGACCCTAGATTAACTTACACCTTCTACCTTAGAAATTTAAAAGTAAATTTAGGCCCTACAAAATATAATTAATAAACCACTATTCTCTCTTGATTAGCTGATTCTGACGCCTTGCGGCCTAACGACACCGCATAAATAAAACCGTCGATTTTGGTCATATCATAAGAAGAAGTAAGTTTTTGGCGCCACTGCCAGGGACTCGAATATTTTGATTGAGAAAGATTTTAAACAGACAAAAGTATTGTTTGGTGTTGTCTAAGAAAGACAATTATACACGGACTTGGTTGTTAGATTTTCCGAACAGTCTTCAATTATATTGGAACCAAAAGGATCCTGCCTCTCCGTAGTCGATCAGGCCACTTAGATATGAAGTAATCTGTGCGAAATCTGTGACGACCCGGAAATTTCCGACCAAATTTAAACTTAAATCTTGTATAGTTTCGATAAGATAAGTAAAGTCTGTTATGTTGCGTCTCAATATTTTTGAACTATTTTTGTAGATTCATTTGACTTCGACCATTTTCGAGGATTCACGAACAATTAATTGTAAATAGATATGTGTGCATGTATATATATAAATAATAATTCGAAATATAATTTGAAATATTATATGTTGTTGTTATTTAAAATTAATAAAATAAAAATAGGATATTATAATAATTATTATTTAAAATATATCTCTATATATAAATAAAGTATATTAAAAATAAATATTAAATGATTGTAATACTCGTTTGATGTTTCGATTGATATTAATCAAGTTAAATTCATACTTATCGAATTTTAAAATAAACGGTGAATCGAAAATGAGTTTAATAAATTTTAGGCTTATTAATAATGTATTTAGATGTTGTTTGTCAAATTTTAAAATTTTTATATTTTGCTTGGGGGTTGGGAGTGATTAATTAATGTAACTTTTATTTAATAGTTAATTACCAAACTTTATACCATAATGACCTAAATAAATAAAGATACTTAAATTAAAATTGTGGGATTTTTCTGAAGACTTTGTATCCGCCACTGGTTAATAACAGATCACGAAACCCAGTCCGGGATATAGTGTCGGTAGAGTAAATCATTTGAGGCTACTAATTATTTGTTTATTATTATCTTAAAATGCACATGTTTTAGTTATATTATATTATAATTATTATTATAATTGATTAATATTAGTTTTATATTATTAAAACTTATATATATATATATGTATTATATATACACTTGTGACTTGTGTGGGTGGATTCAATCATCAAAAGATACTAGTAGATTACTCCCGTGAATTAAACAATGGAGTCACCTTTCACTATTTTAGTTTGTTGGATTCCACCATCTCATTTAAAGTTTGCTGTTGACGATTCTTTTACCTTTCACACTTAATCTTGCTTTCCCTTTATTTTCTTTATGCATGAGAAATTATGTGAGTATATATTTTCTATTAAAACACAAGAGGTATATCAACTATTTTACTTCCAATCTCGACTACCACTGCCATTAGTTGCATATTGTTACTCTTTAGTGATGATCGAGCTAGAACCCGGCGAATATCACCACCTTTATCCACCATAAACCACCACCTTCTTCACCCGAAATTCTTCATCATCATTCAAATCACCACCGTGATAACTTCCAACCATCACTACTGTACCACCCTCATAAAACTCATAAACCCATTGACAACCCAATACCATTTTGTTGCTACTACAGTCACTATGCACGACCTTCTTTATTTCGAAACCCATCAACCACCATACCGCTATTGTGTTACTGTTGTAGCTGTAATAGTCCGGTAACCAAAACCAAAGCCCATGACTGTACAACCTGTTGCTACGCTGCTATCTTCTATTTTTTTTTAACCGCCAACAAACATCACCACTTGTTTACCCTACCCCGACACTTTCTTATTTATGTTTCAGTTGGAAATTATAGGCATAAATCACCATTTATACAGCTGCTATTCTGTTGTTTTTGTCCGAGAAAATAACTCAAAAACCATCACATTCGAAGCCTCCTACAGCTGTGAAGTTCCTGTGTGCTGTGACTTTTACTTTTTTAATTTTTTATTTTTTTTATTTTTTTCTCTTTTCTTCGACGACCAACACAACAAATAAGGCTGCTGTGATTGTGTTTTCTGTTTCGGTTATACAAAGAAGATGACGATGTTAATAGATCATAGTGATGGATGGGTGATGATCGAAGATGAAAATATGATATGGAGACCGTGAATCAATTAATGTTGATGGATATCAAGATGATGGGTCGTTGATGATGATAGCATCAAGATGAAGAAGATAATGATGGATAATGGAGATGAAAAGCGAATGATGATGATGCGTAATGATAATGATAATAATGATGTTAAGGATGAAGAAGAAGAGCAGAAGTTATAAAATATATAATTTATAATTCGGGATTAACAACAGAAAAGAGATAGCAGAAGGATGGTTGGGTGTGTGGTGTTTAACCAAGAGGTCCTGATTTTGAACCTAGGAATCTACGATTTATTTTATTTTTATCAAGTAATTACACAAGATGTTGGGCTGGAATAATAATTGCGTGTTGGGCTGTGAGATTAATTTAGCGTTGGGCCAATTAATTATCTAAATGAGCTTGTGTAAATTTGGGTTACAAAATTTCTGTTGGGCCGACAAATGTATGGGCTGTATTAAAATGATGAAGCCTGTAAATTAAGAAGAAGTAGAACTGGTTAAATCGAGTTAAATACAATCGGTAGGCATTGTAAATCAGAAATGTAAAAATGGAGCAATGGTTTGAGTGGTGTTCAGGTATCCAAGAGGTCGTGGGTTTGAGCCCGGACAGTGGCGTATTATATTTTTAAAGCTTGTCTTCAAAGGTTGTACCTTGTTTTTTTTTTTAATTTTATTATTATTATTATTATTATTATTATTATTATTATTATTATTATTATTATTATTATTATTATTATTATTATTATTATTATTATTATTATTATTATTATTATCATTATCTTTATTATTGTAAGTATTAGTATTATTATTAGTAGTATTATTAAGCATTATAGTTATTAATATAAGTATTAGTAATATTATTATTAGTAAATCATTATTTTTATAGTTATTATTATTAGTATTCATTATTATTAAGGTTATCATTTTTAGTAAAGTTATCATTATTGTTATTATTATTATTTTTACAAACAAAATATATCTATATAAAAATATATATTTATTACATATATCATAAGTATACTAATATTAGATTTTTAATATATTAACTAATATAATATTATTTATACTAATATCACATTTATTAAAGTATGTATATCATATAAGCTTTATAACAAATAGTAAGGATTAATAAAATTGTATATAAGGATATTAATCTATATATATATATATATGTATATATAAACTAGTTGATTAATATGTGTTAATATATATATACTTGATTAGGTTCGTGAATTCGAGGCTAATCCTGCATTGTTCAATTTAGTCATATGTATTTTTACTACAAAATACAGTACGGTGAGTTTCATTTACCTTTTTACCCTTTATATTTTTGGGCTGAGAATACATGCGCAACTTTTATAACTGTTTTACGAAATAGACACAAGTAATCGAAATTACGTTCTATGGTTGAATGATCGAAATTAAATATGCCCCTTTTTATTAAGTCTGGTAATCTAAGAATTAGGGAACAGACACCCTAATTGACGCGAACTCTAAAGATAGATCTATCGGGCCCAACAAGCCCCATCCAAATTACCGGATACTTTAGTACTTCGAAATTTATATCATGTCCGAAGGAGGATCCCGGAATGATGGGGATATTCTAATATGTATATTGTGAATGTCGGTTACCAGGTGTTTAATCCATATGAATGATATTTTTGTCTCTATGCATGGGACGTTTATTTATGAGAACTGAAAATGAAAATCTTGTGGTCTATTAATATGATGGAAATGATTATTTATGTTAAACTAATGAACTCACCAACCTTTTGGTTGACACTTGAAAGCATGTTTATTCTCAGGTACGAAAGAAATCTTCCGCTGTGCATTTTCTCATTTTAGAGACATTAGTTAGAGTCATTCATGACATATTTCAAAAGACGTTGCATTCGAGTCGTCGAGTTCATCAAGATTATTATTAAGTCAATTATAGTTGGGTATATTATGAAATGGTATGCATGCCGTCAACTTTTGATGTATTGAAAGTTTGTCTTTTAAAAACGAATGCAATGTTTGTAAAATGTATCATATAGAGGTCAAGTACCTCGCGATGAAATCAATTTTAATGTATTCGTCCAGATGGATTAGGACGGGTCGTTAGAGTTGGTATCGGAGCGGTGGTCTTAGCTGAAATGTCCCGTTCTTATTGATTAAAAACGTTCCATATTAATTGATTTCGTTGCGAGGTTTTGACCTCTATATGAGACGTTTTTCAAAGACTGCATTCATTTTAAAACAAACCATAACCTTTATTTCATCAATAAAGGTTTAAAAAGCTTTACGTAGATTATCAAATAATGATAATCTAAAATATCCTGTTTACACACGACCATTACATAATGGTTTACAATACAAATATGTTACAACAAAATAAGTTTCTTGAATGCAGTTTTTACACAATATCATACAATCATGGACTCCAAATCTCGTCCTTATTTAAGTATGCGACAGCGGAAGCTCTTAATAATTACCTGAGAATAAACATGCTTAAAACGTCAACAAAAATGTTGGTGAGTTATAGGTTTAACCTATATATATCAAATCATAATAATAGACCACAAGATTTCATATTTCAATACACATCACATACATAGAGATAAAAATCATTCATATGGTGAACACCTGGTAACCGACAATAACAAGATGCATATATAAGAATATCCCCATCATTCCGGGACACCCTTCGGATATGATATAAATTTCGAAGTACTAAAGCATCCGGTACTTTGGATGGGGTTTGTTAGGCCCAATAGATCTATCTTTAGGATTCGCGTCAATTAGGGTGTCTGTTCCCTAATTCTTAGATTACCAGACTTAATAAAAAGGGACATATTCGATTTCGATAATTCAACCATAGAATGTAGTTTCACGTACTTGTGTCTATTTTGTAAATCATTTATAAAACCTGCATGTATTCTCATCCCAAAAAATATTAGATTTTAAAAGTGGGACTATAACTCACTTTCACAGATTTTTACTTCGTCGGGAAGTAAGACTTGGCCACTGGTTGATTCACGAACCTATAACAATATATACATATATATCAAAGTATGTTCAAAATATATTTACAACACTTTTAATATATTTTGATGTTTTAAGTTTATTAAGTCAGCTGTCCTCGTTAGTAACCTACAACTAGTTGTCCACAGTTAGATGTACAAAAATAAATCGGTAAATATTATCTTGAATCAATCCACGACCCAGTGTATACGTATCTCAGTATTGATCACAACTCAAACTATATATATTTTGGAATCAACCTCAACCCTGTATAGCTAACTCCAACATTCACATATAGAGTGTCTATGGTTGTTCCGAAATATATATAGATGTGTCGACATGATAGGTCGAAACATTGTATACGTGTCTATGGTATCTCAAGATTACATAATATACAATACAAGTTGATTAAGTTATGGTTGGAATAGATTTGTTACCAATTTTCACGTAGCTAAAATGAGAAAAATTATCCAATCTTGTTTTACCCATAACTTCTTCATTTTAAATCCGTTTTGAGTCAATCAAATTGCTATGGTTTCATATTGAACTCTATTTTATGAATCTAAACAGAAAAAGTATAGGTTTATAGTCGGAAAAATAAGTTACAAGTCGTTTTTGTAAAGGTAGTCATTTCAGTCGAAAGAACGACGTCTAGATGACCATTTTAGAAAACATACTTCCACTTTGAGTTTAACCATAATTTTTGGATATAGTTTCATATTCATAATAAAAATCATTTTCTTAGAATAACAACTTTTAAATCAAAGTTTATCATAGTTTTTAATTAACTAACCCAAAACAGCCCACGGTGTTACTACGACGGCGTAAATCCGGTTTTACGGTGTTTTTCGTGTTTCCAGGTTTTAAATCATTAAGTTAGCATATCATATAAATATAGAACATGTGTTTAGTTGATTTTAAAAGTCAATTTAGAAGGATTAACTTTTGTTTGCGAACAAGTTTAGAATTAACTAAACTATGTTCTAGTGATTACAAGTTTAAACCTTCGAATAACATAGCTTTATATGTATGAATCGAATGATGTTATGAACATCATTACTACCTTAAGTTCCTTGGATAAACCTACTGGAAAAGAGAAAAATGGATCTAGCTTCAACGGATCCTTGGCTGGCTCGAAGTTCTTGAAGCAGAATCATGACACGAAAACAAGTTCAAGTAAGATCATCACTTGAAAAAAGATTGTTATAGTTATAGAAATTGAACCAAAGTTTGAATATGATTATTACCTTGTATTAGAATGATAACCTACTATAAGAAACAAATATTTCTTGAGGTTGGATGATCACCTTACAAGATTGGAAGTGAGCTAGCAAACTTGAAAGTATTCTTGATTTTATGTAACTAGAACTTGTAAAATATATGAAGAACACTTAAAACTTGAAGATAGAACTTGAGAGAGATCAATTAGATGAAGAAAATTGAAGAATGAAAGTGTTTGTAGGTGTTTTTGGTCGTTGGTGTATGGATTAGATATAAAGGATATGTAATTTTGTTTTCATGTAAATAAGTCATGAATGATTACTCATATTTTTGTAATTTTATGAGATATTTCATGCTAGTTTCCAAATGATGGTTCCCACATGTGTTAGGTGACTCACATGGGCTGCTAAGAGCTGATCATTGGAGTGTATATACCAATAGTACATACATCTAAAAGCTGTGTATTGTACGAGTACGAATACGGGTGCATACGAGTAGAATTGTTGATGAAACTGAACGAGGATGTAATTGTAAGCATTTTTGTTAAGTAGAAGTATTTTGATAAGTGTCTTTAAGTCTTTCAAAAGTGTATGAATACATATTAAAACACTACATGTATATACATTTTAACTGAGTCGTTAAGTCATCGTTAGTCGTTACATGTAAATGTTGTTTTGAAACCTTTAGGTTAACGATCTTGTTGAATGTTGTTAACCCATTGTTTATTATAACAAATGAGATGTTAAATTATTATATTATCATGATATTATGTTATATAATATATCTTAGTATGATGTATATACAGTTAAATGTCGTTACAACGATAATCGTTACATATATGTCTCGTTTCGAAATCATTAAGTTAGTAGTCTTATTTTTACATATGTATTTCATTGTTAATACACTTAATAATATATTTACTTATCATTTAACATAATTAACCAAGTGTATCAATATCTTAGTATGATTCATATGTACCTAGTAAGACGTTGTTATAACGATAATCGTTATATATATCGTTTTCGAGTTTCTTAAATTAATAGTCTCATTTTTATGTATATAACTCATTGTTAAAATACCTAATGAGATACATACTTATAATAAAAATATGTTAACTATATATATAACCATATATATGTCATCGTATAGTTTTTACAAGTTTTAACGTTCGTGAATCACCGGTCAACTTGGGTGGTCAATTGTCTATATGAAACATATTTCAATTAATCAAGTCTTAACAAGTTTGATTGCTTAACATGTTGGAAACATTTAATCATGTAAATATCAATCTCAATTAATATATATAAACATGGAAAAGTTCGGGTCACTACAGTACCTACCCGTTAAATAAATTTCGTCCCGAAATTTTAAGCTGTTGAAGGTGTTGACGAATCTTCTGGAAATAGATGCGGGTATTTCTTCTTCATCTGATCTTCACGCTCCCAGGTGAACTCGGGTCCTCTACGAGCATTCCATCGAACCTTAACAATTGGTATCTTGTTTTGCTTAAGTCTTTTAACCTCACGATCCATTATTTCGACGGGTTCTTCGATGAATTGAAGTTTTTCGTTGATTTGGATTTCATCTAACGGAATAGTGAGATCTTCTTTAGCAAAACATTTCTTCAAATTCGAGACGTGGAAAGTGTTATGTACAGCCGCGAGTTGTTGAGGTAACTCAAGTCGGTAAGCTACTCGTCCGACACGATCAATAATCTTGAATGGTCCAATATACCTTGGATTTAATTTCCCTCGTTTACCAAATTGAACAACGCCTTTCCAAGGTGCAACTTTAAGCATGACCATCTCTCCAATTTCAAATTCTATATCTTTTCTTTTAATGTCAGCGTAGCTCTTTTGTCGACTTTGGGCGGTTTTCAACCGTTGTTGAATTTGGATGATCTTCTCGGTAGTTTCTTGTATAATCTCCGGACCCGTAATCTGTCTATCCCCCACTTCACTCCAACAAATCGGAGACCTGCACTTTCTACCATAAAGTGCTTCAAACGGCGCCATCTCAATGCTTGAATGGTAGCTGTTGTTGTAGGAAAATTCTGCTAACGGTAGATGTCGATCCCAACTGTTTCCGAAATCAATAACACATGCTCGTAGCATGTCTTCAAGCGTTTGTATCGTCCTTTCGCTCTGTCCATCAGTTTGTGGATGATAGGCAGTACTCATGTCTAGACGAGTTCCTAATGCTTGCTGTAATATCTGCCAGAATCTTGAAATAAATCTGCCATCCCTATCAGAGATAATAGAGATTGGTATTCCATGTCTGGAGACGACTTCCTTCAAATACAGTCGTGCTAACTTCTCCATCTTGTCATCTTCTCTTATTGGCAGGAAGTGTGCTGATTTGGTGAGACGATCAACTACTACCCAAATAGTATCAAAACCACTTGCAGTCCTTGGCAATTTAGTGATGAAATCCATGGTAATGTTTTCCCATTTCCATTCCGGGATTTCGGGTTGTTGAAGTAGACCTGATGGTTTCTGATGCTCAGCTTTGACCTTAGAACATGTCAAACATTCTCCTACGTATTTAGCAACATCGGCTTTCATACCCGGCCACCAAAAATGTTTCTTGAGATCCTTGTACATCTTCCCCGTTCCAGGATGTATTGAGTATCTGGTTTTATGAGCTTCTCTGTAACGACCCGGAAATTTCCGACCAAATTTAAACTCTAATCTCTATATGGTTCCGACACGATAAGCAAAAACCCTAAAGTTGACCCGCATTTTTTTTCGATCGTTCTATACTTATAAGATTAATATTTACATAAATTAAAACTTACCAACATGATAAGTAATCCAAATTGTCGAGATTTATATTTCCGAAAAGAGTTTTACACAACGTTTGACCGTCTAGTTTGACCGACGATATCACGAACTATACAATATATGATAATTATACGTTTGCGTATATATATGTATATATACATATTTAACATGATTAATGAATGTTTTAATATCTTATTTTGTATCAAAAACTATAAGTTATAAGTATATTTTGAAACTACTAACTTAAGTTTTCAAAACGATAACTATACGTAACGTTATTTGACATAAATACTTAAGACTTATAATGTTTATACATATATCGTATAAGTAATGTATTTACTCACTTTTAAGACTTAAATACATAAAATCATATAAGTGTATTCACAAAAGATAGCTATATTTGAATCCTCATTCCATTTTTCACAAAATTTCTATACGTATATCTAGAGTATTTGTACTCGTATCATACCTAGCTTCTATACGTATTTACTATTGGTATATACACATCAAATCACCACCTAACCAGCCCTTGTTACTACCCTAGGTATAAGGTAATTGCTTTTGTATTATTGTTTGACAAATACATAAGATTACAAACTAAAATTTTGTCATGTTATCCTTAAAGATCACATTTTTAGGAGTATATATGTATCATCATTTTGATTCATTTACTACTTCAATCTCCTAGCTAAAACACACACACTTATAACCCTTAAACACCTTCAACAATTCAGTAAAGTTCTAAGAAGATCTAGCTTCAAAAACCTTACATAAACACCATAAGAAAACCATACAAAAACACTTCAAGAAAACCTTCCAAGAACACCAACTTACTTCCAATCTTTCATCCACTTCTATCACCCTTTTGATTCTAGCTTCTTACTCCTCTTTTACAGCAAACTTATCCAAGGAACTTGAGGTAGAATCTATGTTCATAACCTTGTTCGATTCATATATATATAGCTATCTTATTTTGTGGTATAAAAGTTTAACAACAAGAACATAGTTTGAATGTTTTCAAACTTGTTTGCAAACTAAATAGATCCTTCTAACTTAACTTTTAAAATACTTCAAGACCTGTAATATAACTTAAATATATGCTAATTTAACAAGGTATAATTTGGTTTTTCAAAGAATATCTTAAAAACTGTTTTTACGACGTCGGAGTGCCACCGGGGACTGTTTTGGGTTGGATAATTAAAAACTATCTTAAACTTTGAGTTGGAGGTTTATGTTCTGGAAAAATGATTTTTACTATGAATATGATAACACATAAAAATTTCATGATTTAATTCAAAGTATAAGTATTTTTAGAAAAATAATCATTTAAGGTTGTTTAAATAAAGGAAAATGTTTAACTTCATAAGTTTCACTAAAGTTTCACCTATGCCGTGTGATTTTGAATACAAACCAAGGTATTTTCAGTTCATAGTCTTAAAGAGGGACTCGATCCAAGGAGATGGCAAGTTGAATCAACGAAAACGGATTTGTAACGAAGAAACTATGACCGAAACAAAATTGGTTATCCAAGACTTGTTTAACTTCGGGATTAATTGGGAAAAATTAAATAAAATCACATCTTTTTAAAATAACATGATATTTTATATATATGTACTCATAATTCAATTTTATATGGTTCAGGATCACCCGTAAACAATACGAGAAGATTAATCATAAGATCCCATGATTGTACGCAACATGTCATTTGACAACACCGGTACTTTATGTACGCAACACGTCATTTGACAACACCGGTACCGTGGGTCAAGATTAATCTCGACCAATACATATACGATGAGGGTTTTATTTATTTCATTGGGGGTTTATTAAACATCTAAATATGAACCATTAAAATTGAATTACTAACAACGAACTACTAACTACGGACTAAGGAATTATTCAAAGTATTAAAAGTATAACAAGTATATATATGTGACGTTTGTTTAAAAAAGAAAAGGTATTGATATATTATATATGGATAGGTTCGTGATATCAACCGGAGACCAAGTCAAATTATATATATATCTTCAAGACGAAAGTGAGTATATAGTCCCACTTTTAAACTCTAAATATTTCGGGATGAGAATACATGTATTTTATGTTTTACATTATGGACACAAGTAACTGAAAAATATATTCTACGTTGAGTTGTACCACTGGCATACTTCCCTGTAGCTTGGTAACTAATATTTACAGCGGTATTGTAAACGCGAATCCTGTTGATAGATCTATCGGGCCTGACAACCCCAACCGGACTGGACGACCAGTATTCAACGGTTGCACAGTACTTCGTTTCGTGACTACACTTGGTACATTGTAGTAAGATTTCATATTAAAGGGAATATGCGACGTGATTAATTGTTAAGTATGGTTACCAAGTGCTCAACCACTTAGAATATTTTTATTAAAATGTTTATATATGAAATCTTGTGGTCCATCGTTATATCGCTGCTAGCATCAAACCTATATATCTCACCAACTTTATGTTGACGTTTTAAAGCATGTTATTCTCAGGTATGAATTAAGACTTCCGCTGTGCGTTAGCTCATATTAAGGATACTAGTTGGGACCATTTAAGCCATGATACAAGAACGTTGCATTCGAGTCATTGAAGATCATTAAAGAATTTATTAAGTAAATGACAGTTTAGGTCATTTGGATATCGAGAAATGTTTGACGAGTTTATTAATTTTTTTATGTAAAGATAGATTGCCTTTTAAGAATAAATGCAACGTTTGTAAAATGTATCATATAGAGGTCAAGTACCTCGCGATGTTATCAACTGTTGTAATTCGTTTGTAATCAATATGGACATCGTCCGGATGATTAGTTTCGGATCCTTTCAGTTGGTATCAGAGCGTTGGTCTTAGCGAACCAGGCCTTGCATTAGTGTGTCTAACTAGTAGTTGTTAGGATACATTAAGTGAGTCTGGACTTTGACCGTGTCTGCCTGTCAAAAGTTTTGCTTATCAATCCTAGTCGGAAATCATCTGCTTATCATCCTTAGGGAACTGCCTGCTTATCATTCTTAAGTCTAGACACGTCTTACTGCATTTAGTGCATCGATAGTGTATAGACAAAATTCATATCTTAGCGTATCTGTTACTATAGACATTGCCTGACGTATTTCAAAGATTCTCCGTAATTCATGGGATTTTGATATTATATATACATATGTAAATTATGTATTGAAGAGTACCAAACCCAACTCCTATAATCTATTCCAAACCAAAAATTCACTTCTCCGACTATACAAGATGGATTCTTCATCCAGTTCGAATTCCTCCGACTTCGATAGCTACGCCGATATGGATTTCCATTCGAGCTCCGAGAACAGCGTCACCGGAATGGATCAACCAATTTCCCATCATCTATTTTGGATGAATTGGGGATGGGTTCGTAATATACTAAATCTCTGGAGGCAAGAAGAAGGTGATCCATTCCATCCACCAAATTGTCCTCTTAACGATGAACCTGAAGCACTTACCGGTGAACCTATTCGAAACACCATTTTCTCGCTCATTTCTAGAGTATCTCGTCATGATTACATACTATCCCATATTTCGAATCTTGTTCATTCGCTCGTTCCAACCGTCAATCATCCCGGTATAATAGAAGAAGTCAACGAGCTTCGCGCTCGGGTAGTGGCTTTAGAAAATACGGTGCGAAGGTTACAAACACCAGCAGCAGCACCAGCAGCATAATCTATACCACCATCATCAACGCCGACAGTACTCTTGTCACCCCCAAAATCTCAACATCACAATCTGTATCTCGAATATCAACATCACACGACTCAATATCTGTACTTCGAGTATGATCTTCGTTCTATATATCGTTCTACATCGATTATCTTCGCTTTACGTATCGTATGACGATTATGTAATTTCTAAAGTCTTAGAGATTATGTAATCTAGAATTAACGATAAATCAAATGAGTTTATTATCTTATTGACTCATTAAATCTATGGTTATCTCTGAAGAAAATATATATGCAAGTATATTTTCATAAAGATAGTAATTAAAAATTCCTTCGTACAAACTAATAATGATGAAAATATTTTAACGGGTGGGTAGTACCCGAGGAATATTTAGAATTCACATTAATAAGTTATATTGTACATTCTTGAATCTGATTCAACGGTCATTTGTTATTTTACTTACAACCATCGATATACGTATCCGTTCACCCCAGAATAACCATTTCCATTTAAATTTCATATTTGAATTTTTTTTTACCTATCCAAATCCAACAAGTGGCATAAAGAAGAAACATTGGACAATTAAAATGAAATAAAATGTTGATTATAACATATGAAACTAAACAATTCTTCAATTTTGCCACTTGATTTCATCCTAAACCTCATTTGTACTTCGACAATTATAATCCTCATTCAAATCTTTTCATGATTCTTGAAAACACCTCGATCGAGAAGTTGAACCAGCCGCACCTCGTTTACGGAAGAAAGATTTATGCATACAGTGATGCACCTGAAAAATTTTCGAAACCGAAGTTATAGTTAAAACGTATCCGCGTCGAATTCCTTATCATTCATTATCAAAAACAATCATACGATTCCTTTTCAAGAAGCTAATTTTGTCACAGCTCCACTTCGACTTCTCAGTGAGACTACTCCTATTATAATCTCGATATTTATACTTTGTCCTTTCGACGTTGTTACCGGAGAACCTTTTTCACAACATCATCAGCAGACGTACCAGCAACTCGTTATCTCTTTGGCGAAACCCGCAATTAGTATTTTGAAAATCTCGTAGAAATTCTCCCAGTTATACCGAGAACGACTATCCCTAAGAATTACATTTTTCGAATGTGAAGTTCTGAAAAACATCCTGGACTATGAAGTAGTTCTTGAAATGCTGAAGAAGCAAGAAAAAAAAAAAAAAAAAAAAAAAAAAAAAAAAAAAAAAAACTGTAAACGACTTTAACAGTCAAAAGTTTAATGATGAAGTACATTGTATTGGTAAAGCTTAGAAAAAGAGGAGAGTTGGAACTGGAAAACGGATTGAGCAAAGTATGAAGGAGGATGTAGATAAATCACAAGAACTGAATCTGCTTTCAAAGGATTCAAACGATTCAGTGCTTGCTGAAACCATTAGTAAAAAAAAAAAAAAAACCTACCCCTTATCCTAAACCTTTCCCGATGATATTCTTCATCATCATCTTATCTTAGATATTATAAGATATCTTCATATCTTTTGTTATACATATCCTCCATATTTCTGGAGATATTCTCACAACTGTTCTTATCCAAAATCATGTATTTCTCCGTAATATCTGCGTTACAATATAAAAGAAACTGTGTTAGTTTCTAAGTTCTAAAACCTTAAAGTTTAAAATAGGAATGTTTTGAAGTAGTGTTGGGAACTGATACATGAATTAGTATAATATAATGAAACTTGATCAACTTCATTATATTACAGTAAGTCATGTTAAGTTTCTAATGGAATGTGATGATTCACAGTACCGTCATCATGTGCCATGTTACACGGCTCTTACATTCTATCAAGTCTCCAAACATATTAGAACGTATCACCTTGATAGTTCTATTTTTCCGGAATATTCGAGTAATTTAACGAATCAAGATCGTGCCATTACAATTTTATTCTAAAACCAATAGCTAGGTTCATTCCAAATTTTATACCTACGAATTCCGAACTATTGATCGCTTGACTCAAGGACGGGAAGAAGAAACGAAGGGACAAAGTCCCAAAATAGAAATTGGGGTATAGATCACAGCAAATAGGAGAGAATATTAACTATGGATGACAATGATTATGGAAAACAGAAGCAGGAGCATCGAAGTATAAGGAAAGATATCAAACCCAACAACCACCCAGAAACTACAAACCATGTATATCAATACGTATGGCGACGTAAAGACACGGGAGAATTAGAAACATTATAATTCCAAGAAAATCATAAAAGTGAATAGATTCTTCTGGCGGTAGATGGAAGAGAAGAATGAAAGATATAAAAGTTAGAAGTATAACAAAAATCAGAACGGGATGAAGCATTTCAAAGGATACCTTAAAGTAGGAATTAAGGAGAAAGAGTAGAAGATGCGAGTTGTGAAAAATAAGGAAACGAAGGGGTGGATTTATAGTGAAATATCCGACAGAGAAATCGAAACAGATTACCGCATTAAATCAAAGAAGATTCTGATCGCCGAATAACCAAATCTTATTACGTAAGATTTTTCCTAAATCCCTTAAATCCCGGAAATCAATTCTAAACCACGTCATCGATTAAAAACGATTCCATATTTACTCATTTCATTTTTTTTTTTTGTGATAGCTTCGCTCGTGCGTCTCACATAACCAAATCGTTTTATCTAAATCTTTCAATAATGATAAAATTTCATTATTACCTCATATTCGTCATGAAAACATTCCTATGGTTATTTATGACAACCTCTACCAAATTTCGAGGACGAAATTTCTTTAACGGATGGGTACTGTAACGACCCGGAAATTTCCGACCAAATTTAAACTCTAATCTCTATATGGTTCCGACACGATAAGCAAAAACCCTAAAGTTGACCCGCATTTTTTTTCGATCGTTCTATACTTATAAGATTAATATTTACATAAATTAAAACTTACCAACATGATAAGTAATCCAAATTGTCGAGATTTATATTTCCGAAAAGAGTTTTACACAACGTTTGACCGTCTAGTTTGACCGACGATATCACGAACTATACAATATATGATAATTATACGTTTGCGTATATATATGTATATATACATATTTAACATGATTAATGAATGTTTTAATATCTTATTTTGTATCAAAAACTATAAGTTATAAGTATATTTTGAAACTACTAACTTAAGTTTTCAAAACGATAACTATACGTAACGTTATTTGACATAAATACTTAAGACTTATAATGTTTATACATATATCGTATAAGTAATGTATTTACTCACTTTTAAGACTTAAATACATAAAATCATATAAGTGTATTCACAAAAGATAGCTATATTTGAATCCTCATTCCATTTTTCACAAAATTTCTATACGTATATCTAGAGTATTTGTACTCGTATCATACCTAGCTTCTATACGTATTTACTATTGGTATATACACATCAAATCACCACCTAACCATCCCTTGTTACTACCCTAGGTATAAGGTAATTGCTTTTGTATTATTGTTTGACAAATACATAAGATTACAAACTAAAATTTTGTCATGTTATCCTTAAAGATCACATTTTTAGGAGTATATATGTATCATCATTTTGATTCATTTACTACTTCAATCTCCTAGCTAAAACACACACACTTATAACCCTTAAACACCTTCAACAATTCAGTAAAGTTCTAAGAAGATCTAGCTTCAAAAACCTTACATAAACACCATAAGAAAACCATACAAAAACACTTCAAGAAAACCTTCCAAGAACACCAACTTACTTCCAATCTTTCATCCACTTCTATCACCCTTTTGATTCTAGCTTCTTACTCCTCTTTTACAGCAAACTTATCCAAGGAACTTGAGGTAGAATCTATGTTCATAACCTTGTTCGATTCATATATATATAGCTATCTTATTTTGTGGTATAAAAGTTTAACAACAAGAACATAGTTTGAATGTTTTCAAACTTGTTTGCAAACTAAATAGATCCTTCTAACTTAACTTTTAAAATACTTCAAGACCTGTAATATAACTTAAATATATGCTAATTTAACAAGGTATAATTTGGTTTTTCAAAGAATATCTTAAAAACTGTTTTTACGACGTCGGAGTGCCACCGGGGACTGTTTTGGGTTGGATAATTAAAAACTATCTTAAACTTTGAGTTGGAGGTTTATGTTCTGGAAAAATGATTTTTACTATGAATATGATAACACATAAAAATTTCATGATTTAATTCAAAGTATAAGTATTTTTAGAAAAATAATCATTTAAGGTTGTTTAAATAAAGGAAAATGTTTAACTTCATAAGTTTCACTAAAGTTTCACCTATGCCGTGTGATTTTGAATACAAACCAAGGTATTTTCAGTTCATAGTCTTAAAGAGGGACTCGATCCAAGGAGATGGCAAGTTGAATCAACGAAAACGGATTTGTAACGAAGAAACTATGACCGAAACAAAATTGGTTATCCAAGACTTGTTTAACTTCGGGATTAATTGGGAAAAATTAAATAAAATCACATCTTTTTAAAATAACATGATATTTTATATATATGTACTCATAATTCAATTTTATATGGTTCAGGATCACCCGTAAACAATACGAGAAGATTAATCATAAGATCCCATGATTGTACGCAACATGTCATTTGACAACACCGGTACTTTATGTACGCAACACGTCATTTGACAACACCGGTACCGTGGGTCAAGATTAATCTCGACCAATACATATACGATGAGGGTTTTATTTATTTCATTGGGGGTTTATTAAACATCTAAATATGAACCATTAAAATTGAATTACTAACAACGAACTACTAACTACGGACTAAGGAATTATTCAAAGTATTAAAAGTATAACAAGTATATATATGTGACGTTTGTTTAAAAAAGAAAAGGTATTGATATATTATATATGGATAGGTTCGTGATATCAACCGGAGACCAAGTCAAATTATATATATATCTTCAAGACGAAAGTGAGTATATAGTCCCACTTTTAAACTCTAAATATTTCGGGATGAGAATACATGTATTTTATGTTTTACATTATGGACACAAGTAACTGAAAAATATATTCTACGTTGAGTTGTACCACTGGCATACTTCCCTGTAGCTTGGTAACTAATATTTACAGCGGTATTGTAAACGCGAATCCTGTTGATAGATCTATCGGGCCTGACAACCCCAACCGGACTGGACGACCAGTATTCAACGGTTGCACAGTACTTCGTTTCGTGACTACACTTGGTACATTGTAGTAAGATTTCATATTAAAGGGAATATGCGACGTGATTAATTGTTAAGTATGGTTACCAAGTGCTCAACCACTTAGAATATTTTTATTAAAATGTTTATATATGAAATCTTGTGGTCCATCGTTATATCGCTGCTAGCATCAAACCTATATATCTCACCAACTTTATGTTGACGTTTTAAAGCATGTTATTCTCAGGTATGAATTAAGACTTCCGCTGTGCGTTAGCTCATATTAAGGATACTAGTTGGGACCATTTAAGCCATGATACAAGAACGTTGCATTCGAGTCATTGAAGATCATTAAAGAATTTATTAAGTAAATGACAGTTTAGGTCATTTGGATATCGAGAAATGTTTGACGAGTTTATTAATTTTTTTATGTAAAGATAGATTGCCTTTTAAGAATAAATGCAACGTTTGTAAAATGTATCATATAGAGGTCAAGTACCTCGCGATGTTATCAACTGTTGTAATTCGTTTGTAATCAATATGGACATCGTCCGGATGATTAGTTTCGGATCCTTTCATTCTCTAAGTACCATTTCTCTCATATCTCCAAATTTTGGTACCCAAATCCTTTCAGCCCTATACCGGGTTCCGTCTTCCCGAATATTAAGATGCTTCTCCGATCCTTTGGGTATTTCATCCTTTAAATTTCCCTCTTTTAAAATTCCTTATTGCGCCTCCTTTATTTGAGTAGTAAGGTTATTATGAATCATTATATTCATAGATTTTACTCGAATGGGTTCTCGGTCCTTCCTGCTCAAGGCATCGGCTACCACATTTGCCTTCCCCAGGTGGTAATGAATCTCAAAGTCGTAATCATTCAATAATTCAATCCACCTACGCTGCCTCATATTTAGTTGTTTCTGATTAAATATGTGTTGAAGACTTTTGTGGTCGGTATATATAATACTTTTGACCCCATATAAGTAGTGCCTCCAAGTCTTTAATGCAAAAACAACCGCGCCTAATTCCAAATCATGCGTCGTATAATTTTGTTCGTGAATCTTCAATTGTCTAGACGCATAAGCAATCACCTTCGTTCGTTGCATTAATACACAACCGAGACCTTGCTTTGATGCGTCACAATAAATCACAAAATCATCATTCCCTTCAGGCAATGACAATATAGGTGCCGTAGTTAGCTTTTTCTTCAATAACTAAAACGCTTTCTCTTTTTCATCATTCCATTCAAATTTCTTCCCTTTATGCGTTAATGCAGTCAAGGGTTTTGCTATTCTGGAAAAGTCTTGGATGAACCTTCTGTAGTAACCAGCTAGTCCTAAAAACTGGCGTATGTGTTTCGGAGTTTTCGGGGTTTCCCACTTTTCAACAGTTTCTATCTTTGCCGGATCCACCTTAATACCTTCTTTGTTCACTATGTGACCGAGGAATTGAACTTCTTCCAACCAAAATGCACACTTTGAAAACTTAGCGTACAATTCTTCCTTCCTCAATACTTCTAACACCTTTCTCAAATGTTCACCGTGTTCTTGGTCATTCTTTGAGTAAATAAGTATGTCATCAATGAAAACAATGACAAACTTGTCAAGGTATGGTCCACACACTCGGTTCATAAGGTCCATGAACACAGCTGGTGCATTAGTTAAACCAAACGGCATGACCATAAACTCGTAATGACCGTAACGTGTTCTGAAAGCAGTCTTTGGAATATCATCTTCTTTCACCCGCATTTGATGATACCCGGAACGTAAGTCAATCTTTGAATAAACAGACGAGCCTTGTAGTTGATCAAATAAGTCGTCGATTCTCGGTAGTGGGTAGCGGTTCTTGATGGTAAGTTTGTTCAACTCTCGGTAGTCGATACACAACCTGAATGTACCATCTTTCTTCTTGACAAACAAAACAGGAGCTCCCCACGGTGATGTGCTTGGTCGAATGAAACCACGCTCTAAAAGTTCTTGTAATTGGCTTTGCAGTTCTTTCATCTCGCTGGGTGCGAGTCTGTAAGGAGCACGAGCTATTGGTGCAGCTCCTGGTACAAGATCTATTTGAAATTCAACGGATCGATGTGGGGGTAATCTCGGTAATTCTTTCGGAAATACATCGGGAAATTCTTTTGCAATGGGAACATCATTGATGCTCTTTTCTTCAGTTTGTACTTTCTCGACGTGTGCTAGAACAGCATAGCAACCTTTTCTTATTAGTTTTTGTGCCTTCAAATTACTAATAAGATGTAGCTTCGTGTTTCCCTTTTCTCCGTACACCATTAAGGGTTTTCCTTTTTCTCGTATAATGCGAATTGCATTTTTGTAACATACGATCTCTGCTTTCACTTCTTTCAACCAGTCCATACCGATTATCACATCAAAACTCCCTAACTCTACTGGTATCAAATCAATCTTAAATGTTTCACTAACCAGTTTAATTTCTCGATTCCGACATATATTATCTGCTGAAATTAATTTACCATTTGCTAATTCGAGTAAAAATTTACTATCCAAAGGCGTCAATGGACAACTTAATTTAGCACAAAAATCTCTACTCATATAGCTTCTATCCGCACCCGAATCAAATAAAACGTAAGCAGATTTATTGTCAATAAGAAACGTACCCGTAACAAGCTCCGGGTCTTCCTGTGCCTCTGCCGCATTAATATTGAAAACTCTTCCGCGGCCTTGTCCATTCGTGTTCTCCTGGTTCGGGCAATTTCTAATAATGTGGCCCGGTTTTCCACATTTATAACAAACTACATTGGCATAACTTGCTCCGACACTACTTGCTCCGCCATTACTCGTTCCGACACCATTTGTTCCTTTCGTTCTATTAACCCCTGGTCCGTAGACCTCACACTTCGCCGCGCTATGACCATTTCTTTTACACTTGTTGCAAAATTTGGTGCAGAACCCCGAGTGATACTTTTCACACCTTTGGCATAGCTGCTTCTGATTGTTGTTGTTGTTGCGGTTATTATTGTTGTTGGGATGATTGTTGTAGTTGCTGTTGCTGTTGTTTTTGTTGTTGTTGTTGTTGTTGTTGTTGTTGTTGTTGTTGTTGTTGTTGGGCCGTTTGTTGTAGTTGCGATTGATGTTGCGATTGTTGGGATAATTGTTGCGATTATTGTTGTAATTGCTGTTGTTGTTGTATTGGTGATTCTTATCACCGTTTTCCTCCCACTTTCTTTTGACTTGCTTCACATTGGCCTCTTCAGCAGTCTGTTCTTTAATTCTTTCTTCAATCTGGTTCACTAGTTTGTGAGCCATTCTACATGCCTGTTGTATAGAGGCGGGCTCGTGTGAACTTATATCTTCTTGGATTCTTTCCGGTAATCCTTTCACAAATGCGTCGATCTTCTCTTCCTCATCTTCGAATGCTCCCGAACACAATAGGCACAATTCTGTGAATCGTCTTTCGTACGTGGTAATATCAAATCCTTGGGTTCGTAACCCTCTAAGTTCTGTCTTGAGCTTATTGACCTCGGTTCTGGGACGGTACTTCTCGTTCATCAAGTGCTTGAATGCTGACCACGGTAGTGCGTACGCATCGTTTTGTCCCACTTGCTCTAAATAGGTATTCCACCATGTTAACGCAGAACCTGTGAAGGTATGCGTAGCGTACTTCACTTTGTCCTCTTCAGTACACTTACTTATGGCAAACACCGATTCGACCTTCTCGGTCCACCGTTTCAATCCGATCGGTCCTTCGGTTCCATCAAATTCCAAAGGTTTGCAGGCAGTGAATTCTTTGTAGGTGCATCCTACACGATTTCCTGTACTGCTAGATCCAAGGTTATTGTTGGTATGTAGCGCAGCCTGTACTGCGGCTATGTTTGAAGCTAGAAAAGTACGAAATTCCTCTTCATTCATATTCACGGTGTGTCGAGTAGTCGGTGCCATTTCCTTCAAAATAGTCAAATGGAACAAGTTAATCATACAGAATATTAAGAGTAGTTAATAGTATTTCGTAGCATAATATGAACTCATTTATAAAAGCTTTTTCTTCATATTAGCGTTTTATAAGTTTAAATTCGGGTAGTACCTACCCGTTAAGTTCATACTTAGTAGCTAATATACAATTCAACTACTACAATTCTATATGAAAAACTGATTATAATAATATTTCGCGTTCAAACTTTTATACAATATTTTACAAACTTACAATACCGCTTATTTTACATAAAGCATGAAATATAGCACACAATAACTTTGATACAAGATAGTTGTGAAGATAATTCTAGCTAGTACACAAGTCGTTCAGCAAAGGCAATAAAGACACGTAATTCATACGTCCAGAAACAAGTCATGCATTCTGGTTTTACTAGGACTACTTCCCATCCTTGGTCTTGTGGAACATAACCGTTATGGCCGTTGATAAGACAGCGTGTTGTAACGTCGTCAAAGGGACGAGGGTTACGTAATGTCCAACAGTCCCGTAATAATCTAAAAACCTCATTTCTTACCCCAATTACCGACTCCGTCACTTGTGGAAACGTTTTGTTTAATAGTTGTAGCCCGATGTTCTTGTTCTCACTTTGGTGAGAAGCGAACATTACTAATCCGTAAGCATAACATGCTTCTTTATGTTGCATGTTAGCAGCTTTTTCTAAATCACGAAGTCCAATATTCGGATATATTGAGTCAAAATAATTTCTTAACCCGTTGCGTAAAATAGCATTTGGGTTCCCCGCAATATATGCGTCAAAGTAAACACATCGTAACTTATGGGTTTCCCAATGTGATATCCCCCATCTTTCAAACGAAAGTCTCTTATAAACCAAGACATTCTTGGAACGTTCTTCGAATGTCTCACAAACTGATCTCGCCTTAAATAGTTGTGCCGAGGAATTCTGGCCGACTCTAGACAAGATTTCATCAATCATGTCTCCGGGTAGGTCTCTTAAAATATTGGGTTGTCTATCCATTTTGTGTTTTTAAACTGTAAAATAGACAAGAGTTAGATTCATAAAAAAATACTTATTAATACAAGCAATTTTTAAATATATCATAAAGCATAAGAACACTATATTACATATATTACACCACACGAATACAACTATCTTATTCCGACTCGCTCGTTTCTTCTTATTCGGTTTTGGTTCGTTTTGCCAAGTTTCTAGGGATATATGATGTTCCCCTAATATGAGCCGTCGTTATCCACATTGGTTTAGAAAAACCTGGTGGTTTAGAGGTTCCCGGGTCATTGTTACAACTTAAGGACTTCGGGGGTTGACGATACATATAAAGTTCATCGGGGTTGGAATTAGATTTCTCTATTTTTATGCCCTTTCCCTTATTATTTTCTTTTGCCTTTTTAAATTCAGTTGGGGCAATTTCTATAACATCATCGGAATTCTCGTCGGAATCCGATTCATCGGAGAATTTGTAATCCTCCCAATATTTTGCTTCCTTGGTGGAAACACCATTGACCATAATTAACCTTGGTCGGTTGGTTGAGGATTTTCTTTTACTTAACCGTTTTATTATTTCCCCCACCGGTTCTATTTCTTCATCCGGTTCCGATTCTTCTTCCGGTTCCGACTCTTCTTCCGGTTCCTCTTCGGGAACTTGTGAATCAGTCCACGAATCATTCCAATTTACATTTGACTCTTCATTATTATTAGGTGAGTCAATGGGACTTGTTCTAGAGGTAGACATCTATCACATAATATCAAACACGTTAAGAGATTAATATATCACATAATATTCATATGTTAAAAATATATAGTTTCCAACAAAAATGTTAAGCAATCATTTTTAAAGAAAACACGGTCGAAGTCCAGACTCACTAATGCATCCTAACAAACTCGATAAGACACACTAATGCAAATTCTGGTTCTCTAAGACCAACGCTCTGATACCAACTGAAATGTCCCGTTCTTATTGATTAAAAACGTTCCATATTAATTGATTTCGTTGCGAGGTTTTGACCTCTATATGAGACGTTTTTCAAAGACTGCATTCATTTTAAAACAAACCATAACCTTTATTTCATCAATAAAGGTTTAAAAAGCTTTACGTAGATTATCAAATAATGATAATCTAAAATATCCTGTTTACACACGACCATTACATAATGGTTTACAATACAAATATGTTACAACAAAATAAGTTTCTTGAATGCAGTTTTTACACAATATCATACAAGCATGGACTCCAAATCTCGTCCTTATTTAAGTATGCGACAGCGGAAGCTCTTAATAATTACCTGAGAATAAACATGCTTAAAACATCAACAAAAATGTTGGTGAGTTATAGGTTTAACCTATATATATCAAATCATAATAATAGACCACAAGATTTCATATTTCAATACACATCCCATACATAGAGATAAAAATCTTTCATATGGTGAACACCTGGTAACCGACAATAACAAGATGCATATATAAGAATATCCCCATCATTCCGGGACACCCTTCGGATATGATATAAATTTCAAAGTACTAAAGCATCCGGTACTTTGGATGGGGTTTGTTAGGCCCAATAGATCTATCTTTAGGATTCGCGTAAATTAGGGTGTCTGTTCCCTAATTCTTAGATTACCAGACTTAATAAAAAGGGGCATATTCGATTTCGATAATTCAACCATAGAATGTAGTTTCACGTACTTGTGTCTATTTTGTAAATCATTTATAAAACCTGCATGTATTCTCATCCCAAAAAATATTAGATTTTAAAAGTGGGACTATAACTCACTTTCACAGATTTTTACTTCGTCGGGAAGTAAGACTTGGCCACTGGTTGATTCACGAACCTATAACAATATATACATATATATCAAAGTATGTTCAAAATATATTTACAACACTTTTAATATATTTTGATGTTTTAAGTTTATTAAGTCAGCTGTCCTCGTTAGTAACCTACAACTAGTTGTCCACAGTTAGATGTACAGAAATAAATCGATAAATATTATCTTGAATCAATCCACGACCCAGTGTATACGTATCTCAGTATTGATCACAACTCAAATTATATATATTTTGGAATCAACCTCAACCCTGTATAGCTAACTCCAACATTCACATATAGAGTGTCTATGGTTGTTCTGAAATATATATAGATGTGTCGACATGATAGGTCGAAACATTGTATACGTGTCTATGGTATCTCAAGATTACATAATATACAATACAAGTTGATTAAGTTATGGTTGGAATAGATTTGTTATCAATTTTCACGTAGCTAAAATGAGAAAAATTATCCAATCTTGTTTTACCCATAACTTCTTCATTTTAAATCCGTTTTGAGTGAATCAAATTGCTATGGTTTCATATTGAACTCTATTTTATGAATCTAAACAGAAAAAGTATAGGTTTATAGTCGGAAAAATAAGTTACAAGTCGTTTTTGTAAAGGTAGTCATTTCAGTCGAAAGAACGACGTCTAGATGACCATTTTAGAAAACATACTTCCACTTTGAGTTTAACCATAATTTTTGGATATAGTTTCATGTTCATAATAAAAATAATTTTCTCAGAATAACAACTTTTAAATCAAAGTTTATCATAGTTTTTAATTAACTAACCCAAAACAGCCCGCGGTGTTACTACGACGGCGTAAATCCGGTTTTACGGTGTTTTTCGTGTTTCCAGGTTTTAAATCATTAAGTTAGCCTATCATATAAATATAGAACATGTGTTTAGTTGATTTTAAAAGTCAAGTTAGAAGGATTAACTTTTGTTTGCGAACAAGTTTAGAATTAACTAAACTATGTTCTAGTGATTACAAGTTTAAACCTTCGAATAAGATAGCTTTATATGTATGAATCGAATGATGTTATGAACATCATTACTACCTTAAGTTCCTTGGATAAACCTACTGGAAAAGAGAAAAATGGATCTAGCTTCAACGGATCCTTGGCTGGCTCGAAGTTCTTGAAGCAGAATCATGACACGAAAACAAGTTCAAGTAAGATCATCACTTGAAAAAAAATTGTTATAGTTATAGAAATTGAACCAAAGTTTGAATATGATTATTACCTTGTATTAGAATGATAACCTACTGTAAGAAACAAAGATTTCTTGAGGTTGGATGATCACCTTACAAGATTGGAAGTGAGCTAGCAAACTTGAAAGTATTCTTGATTTTATGTAACTAGAACTTGTAAAATATATGAAGAACACTTAGAACTTGAAGATAGAACTTGAGAGAGATCAATTAGATGAAGAAAATTGAAGAATGAAAGTGTTTGTAGGTGTTTTTGGTCGTTGGTGTATGGATTAGATATAAAGGATATGTAATTTTGTTTTCATGTAAATAAGTCATGAATGATTACTCATATTTTTGTAATTTTATGAGATATTTCATGCTAGTTGCCAAATGATGGTTCCCACATGTGTTAGGTAACTCACATGGGCTGCTAAGAGCTGATCATTGGAGTGTATATACCAATAGTACATACATCTAAAAGCTGTGTATTGTACGAGTACGAATACGGGTGCATACGAGTAGAATTGTTGATGAAACTGAACGAGGATGTAATTGTAAGCATTTTTGTTAAGTAGAAGTATTTTGATAAGTGTCTTTAAGTCTTTAAAAAGTGTATGAATACATATTAAAACACTACATGTATATACATTTTAACTGAGTCGTTAAGTCATCGTTAGTCGTTACATGTAAATGTTGTTTTGAAACCTTTAGGTTAACGATCTTGTTGAATGTTGTTAACCCATTGTTTATTATAACAAATGAGATGTTAAATTATTATATTATCATGATTTTATGTTATATAATATATCTTAGTATGATGTATATACAGTTAAATGTCGTTACAACGATAATCGTTACATATATGTCTCGTTTCGAAATCATTAAGTTAGTAGTCTTATTTTTACATATGTATTTCATTGTTAATACACTTAATAATATATTTACTTATCATTTAACATAATTAACCAAGTGTATCAATATCTTAGTATGATTCATATGTACCTAGTAAGACGTTGTTATAACGATAATCGTTATATATATCGTTTTCGAGTTTCTTAAATTAATAGTCTCATTTTTATGTATATAACTCATTGTTAAAATACCTAATGAGATACATACTTATAATAAAAACATGTTAACTATATATATAACCATATATATGTCATCGTATAGTTTTTACAAGTTTTAACGTTCGTGAATCACCGGTCAACTTGGGTGGTCAATTGTCTATATGAAACATATTTCAATTAATCAAGTCTTAACAAGTTTGATTGCTTAACATGTTGGAAACATTTAATCATGTGAATATCAATCTCAATTAATATATATAAACATGGAAAAGTTCGGGTCACTACATTAGCGAACCAGGTCTTGCATTAGTGTGTCTAACTGATAGTCGTTAGGATGCATTAGTGAGTCTGGACTTCGACCGTGTCTGCATGTCAAAAGTTTTGCTTATTGTTTTTGTCAGAAATCATCTGCTTATCATCCTTAGGAAATTACCTGCTCATTATTCTTAGTCTAGACACATTTTACTGCATTGACTGCATGAATAGTGTATAGACAAAATTCGTATCTTAGCGTATCTGTTACTGTAACTTTGCCTGACGGTTCCGTAGATTTCTCCGTAACTTATGGGATTTTAGTATGATATATGCATATGTAAATTATGTATTGCAGGATACTAACCTACATCCTATAATCTATTTCTTATCAAAAATCCTTCATCTGATCGTACGAGATGAATCCCTCAACCAGTTTGAGTCCCTCAGATTCTGACAGCTATTCCGATATGGATTTCCACTCGAACTCCGAAAGCAGTGTAAATGAAATGAATCAAGCAATCAGCCATCCCCAATTCATCTGATAGGTTCCTAGCCTACTTAATCATTGGAGGCAAGAAGAAGGTGATCCCTTCCACCAACCGAATTCACCTCTTGGTGAAGAACCTGATGCACTTATCGACGAACCTATTCGTAACACTATTTTCACCCTCATTTCCCGAATACCTCGCCATGAACTATATCATAACTCAGATTCTAAACCTTATTCATCCGCTCGTTCTGACCGACAATCATCCCGGAATAATGGAAGAAGTCAACGAATTTCGTGCTCGAGTAATCAATTTGGAGAATATGGTGCAAAATTTACCAGCTTCAGCAACATCACCGACACTAACAGTACCATCAGTTACAGCATCTGTACCATCAACAATCCATGCCTCAACATCTCATTCTGTACCTCCAGCATAATCATCGTACTACATGACATCCTACATCGATTATCTTCATTCTACGTATCATTATACCTCATTTATCTTCGTTCGTCATGACGATTATGTAATCTCTAATGTTTTAGAGATTATATATTCTATTCTAACGATAAATCAAATGAGTTTAATATCATATTGACTCATTAAATCCTTGGTTACATCTGGAGAAAAATATATGTAAGTATATTTTCATAAAGATTGTAATTAAAAACTCTTTCGTATAAATTGTTAATGGTGAAAATATTTTAACGGGTAGGTAATACCCGAGGAATATTTAGTTTTCACATTAGTAAGTTACACTGTACATTCTTCGAATCTAATTCAATAGTCAATTACAACCCTACTTACGTCCATCGATATACGTATCCGTTCACCAAAGAATAACCATATTCATCCAATTTCATATATGGATTTTGATTTATCAGAATCCAACAAGTGGCATAATGAAGAAAACATTTGACAAAATAAAATTTGTTAGAAACAAACAAATTAACTATGAGGAATTTTGTTAAGAATCCACGCTAATTGTTCCTAGCTAATTGTTCCTAGCTAACTGATTACATTTTATTTATCGCAATTTAATTATCGCAATTTACATTCTCGCAATTTTATTTATCGTCATTTAATTTCTGTTATTTACTTTACGCACTTTATTTATCGTCATTTAATTTCTGTTATTTATTTTTACACACTTTAAATATCGGGACACGTATACAAGGTTTTGACATATCATATCGACACATCTATATATATTATTTGAAATCACCATAGACACTCTATATGCAGTAATGATCGAGTCCTCTATGCAGGGTTGAGGTTGATTTTCAAATAATATATATAGTTTGAGTTGTGATCGAGTCTGAGACATGTACACGGGTCACGATACGTATTAATTAATTCGAATATTATATATTAAATTATATATGAATTATTGGACTGTTAACTGTGGATTATCGACTTTGGACTAATGACATTGGACAATTAAAATGAATTAAAATATTGATTATAATATATGAAACTAAATAATTCTTCAAGTTTGCCACTTGATTTCATTTTAAACGCCATTTATATCTTGACAATTCTAATCTGCATTCAAACCTTTCATGATTCTTGAAAACACCTCAATCGAGAGGATGAACCAACCGCACTTCATCTACGGAAGAAAAGATTTATGCATATAGTTATGCACCTGAAAACATTCGAAACCTGAGTAAAAGTTAAACACGTATCTGTGTTAACTCTTTTAGCATTATTATTACCCAAAATAACTTTACAATTCCTTTTCAAGGTAGCAAATTTTGTCACAGCTCCAGCAAGTCAACTTCGACTTTTCAGTCGGACTAGCCTTACTATAACCTTGATATATATGCGTGCTCTTTTATTGTTACCGGGGAACCTTTTATATTCCACCATATTACCAGCAGATGTACCAGCAACCTCGTCGCTCCTTGGTTTAAATCTCTCCGACAAATCACTATATTTTTATCTATTGAAGTCTCATCATGTACTCATCCGCATCTTGTAACAAGAATTGCCATACCAATTACCGGGAATCAGTAAATCTGTATTGTGAGTCTCGCAACGTTTCCACATCAACAGTTATATGTATCCATATAACATTTATCTCTTAGAACTATGATCTTCCATTCTGAAATTCTGAAAAGTACCCAGTCTACAAATTAATGCTCTGAATTTTGAAAAGTTAAATGAAGCAACAAAAACTGTAAACGACCTCAACATCCAAAAGTTGATGATAAAGAATTGTATGTTGGCAAAGCTCATAAAAAGTTTGAAACTGGAAAACTGATTGAGCAAACTACGAAGGAGACTCTGAACAAATCACAAGGACTAAACTTGTACATTAAAAATCCTGATGATTCTGTTTCTGATGAAATCTTTAGCGAATACCTTGCTTCTGACTCCAAACTCTTGAGGTCAAATTTTCTTCACCATCCTTCGATATTAGAAATTCCAAGATATCATCGTATCTTTCATTATAAATATCCTCCATATTTCTGAAGATATTTTCATAACTATTCTTATCTGAAATCATTAATCTCTTCGTGCTATCAGTGTTACATCATATAGAAACTGTTAGTTTCTATATTCTGTAAACTTTCAAGCTTAAAATATGAATATTATTGAAGTAATGTTGAGAACTGATGCATGAGTTAGTATAATATAATGACACTTGATCAACATGATTATATTACAGTAAGTCATGCTGAGTTTCTAAATGGAACATGATGATTCACAGATTATAACATCATCATGTGTCGTGTTACATAACTCTTTCATTCTGATTAACTTCTGAACATATCAAGAATATATATTCTTGATAGTTCTATTCTCAGTGATTCTGGTAATATGACAAATCAAGTCGTGCTATTACGTTCTTTCTCATTTAGAACATTAAGTTCATTCAAAACTCCATACCTACGAATTCTGGTCCATTATTCGCTTGATTTAAAGTCGGGAAGAGAATAAAAGGGCAAAAGAGCTCCAAAATATAAGAGAAAATATAAAGCACAATAACCACTCGGAGATTACAAACCATGGATATTAATACGAATAGCAATATAAAGACACGGTAGAATTAAGAATAGTGTCAAGGTAATAGTAAAAGTAAACAGATTTTTCTGGTGGAAGATTGAAAAGAAGGATGACAGAAATGATAATTAGGAAAATATCAAGGATTAGAACTGGATTAAGCATTATCACTATCTTTTGGATGTATAAATTAAGAAAGAAAGTATAGGAATGGTGAGGATAATGGAACGGAAGAGCTTAATTCATAATATCAGATAGAGTAATCGAGGCAGATAACCGTATTTATTTATAGAGATCTTCGTGTCCTTATTCACCGAAGAATCAAATCTTTTAGATTTCGAAGATTTTCTTTAAATTCCTTGAATTCCGGAATTCAACCAAGACAACGTCAAAAGTTAAGACACACCTTATTTTCTAAATTCAATCCTATCTACGTCAAGAAATATGATGAATCTACATTTACTCAATTCACTCTTTTGTGATAGCTTCACTTATACTTCTCGCGTAATCAAATTATTTTATCCGTATTACTCAATGGTAATGAAACTCTATTTATCAGCTTATATGAGTCATGAAAATATATTTATTGTCTGCCATGACCATCCCAATCAAATTTCAGGACGAAATTTCTTTAACGGGTAGGTACTGGGACGACCCGGAAATTTCCGACCAAATTTAAACTTAAATCTTGTATAGTTTCGACAAGATAAGTAAAGTCTGTTATGTTGCGTCTCAATATTTTTGAACTATTTTTGTAGATTCATTTGACTTCGACCATTTTCGAGGATTCACGAACAATTAATTGTAAATAGATATGTGTGCATGTATATATATAAATAATAATTCGAAATATAATTTGAAATATTATATGTTGTTGTTATTTAAAATTAATAAAATAAAAATAGGATATTATAATAATTATTATTTAAAATATATCTCTATATATAAATAAAGTATATTAAAAATAAATATTAAATGATTGTAATACTCGTTTGATGTTTCGATTGATATTAATCAAGTTAAATTCATACTTATCGAATTTTAAAATAAACGGTGATTCGAAAATGAGTTTAATAAATTTTAGGCTTATTAATAATGTATTTAGATGTTGTTTGTCAAATTTTAAAATTTTTATATTTTGCTTGGGGTTTGGGAGTGATTAATTAATGTAACTTTTATTTAATAGTTAATGACCAAACTTTATACCATAATGACCTAAATAAATAAAGATACTTAAATTAAAATTGTGGGATTTTTCTGAAGACTTTGTATCCGCCACTGGTTAATAACGGATCACGAAACCCAGTCCGCGATATAGTGTCGGTAGAGTAAATCATTTGAGGCTACTAATTATTTGTTTATTATTATCTTAAAATGCACATGTTTTAGTTATATTATATTATAAATATTATTATAATTGATTAATATTAGTTTTATATTAATAAAACTTATATATATATGTATTATATATACACTTGTGACTTGTGTGGGTGGATTCAATCATCAAAAGATACTAGTAGATTACTCCTATGAATTAAACAATGGAGCCACCTTTCACTATGTTAGTTTGTTGGATTCCACCATCTCATTCAAAGTTTGCTGTTGACGATTCTTTTACCTTTCACACTTAATCTTGCTTTCCCTTTATTTTCTTTATGCATGAGAAATTATGTGAGTATATATTTTCTATTAAAACACAAGAGGTATATCAACTATTTTACTTCCAATCTCTTCTACCACTGCCATTAGTTGCATATTGTTACTCTTTAGTGATGATCGAGCTAGAACCCGGTGAATATCACCACCTTTATCCACCATAAACCACCACCTTCTTCACCCGAAATTCTTCATCATCATTCAAATCACCACCGTGATAACTTCCAACCATCACTACCGTACCACCCTCATAAAACTCATAAATCCATCGACAACCCAATACCATTTTGTTGCTACTACAGTCACTATGCACGACCTTCTTTATTTCGAAACCCATCAACCACCATACCGCTATTGTGTTACTGTTGTAGCTACAATAGTCCGGTAACCGAAACCAAAGCCCACGACTGTACAACCTGTTGCTACGCTGCTATCTTCTATTTTTTTTTAACCGCCAACAAACATCACCACTTGTTTACCCTACCCCAGCACTTTCTTATTTATGTTTCAGTTGGAAATTATAGCCATAAATCACCATTTATACAGCTGCTATTCTGTTGTTTTTTTCCGAGAAAATAACTCAAAAACCATCACATTCGAAGCCTCCTACAGCTGCGAAGTTCCTGTGTGCTGTGACTTTTACTTTTTTAATTTTTTATTTTTTTAATTTTTTTCTCTTTTCTTCGACGACCAACACAACAAATAAGGCTGCTGTGATTTTGTTTTCTGTTTCGGTTATACAAAGAAGATGACGATGTTAATAGATCATAGTGATGGATGGGTGATGATCGAAGATGAAAATATGATATGGAGACCGTGAATCAATTAATGTTAATGGATATCAAGATGATGGGTCGTTGATGATGATAGCATCAAGATGAAGAAGATAATGATGGATAATGGAGATGAAAAACAAATGATGATGATGCGTAATGATAATGATAATAACGATGTTAAGGATGAAGAAGAAGAGCAGACGTTATAAAATATATAATTTATAATTCGGGTTTAACAACAGAAAAGAGATAGCAGAAGGATGGTTGGGTGTGTGGTGTTTAACCAAGAGGTCCTGAGTTCGAACCTAGGAATCCACGATTTATTTTATTTTTATCAAGTAATTACACAAGATGTTGGGCTGGAATAATAATTGCGTGTTGGGCTGTGACATTAATTTAGCGTTGGGCCAATTAATTATCTAAATGAGCTTGTGTAAATTTGGGTTACAAAATTTCTGTTGGGCCGACAAATGTATGGGCTGTATTAAAATGATGAAGCCTGTAAATTAAGAAGAAGTAGAACTGGTTAAATCGAGTTAAATACAATCGGTAGGCATTGTAAATCAGAAATGTAAAAACGGAGCAATGGTTAGAGTGGTGTTCAGGTATCCAAGAGGTCGTGGGTTCGAGCCCGGACAGTGGCGTATTATATTTTTAAAGCTTGTCTTCAAAGGTTGTACCTTGTTTTTTTTTTTAATTTTATTATTATTATTATTATTATTGTTATTATTATTATTATTATTATTATTATTATTATTATTATTATTATTATTATTATTATTATTATTATTATTATTATTATTATTATTATTATTATTATTATCATTATCTTTATTATCGTAAGTATTAGTATTATTATTAGTAGTATTATTAAGCATTATAGTTATTAATATAAGTATTAGTAATATTATTATTAGTAAATCATTATTTTTATAGTTATTATTATTAGTATTCATTATTATTAAGGTTATCATTTTTAGTAAAGTTATCATTATTGTTATTATTATTATTTTTACAAACAAAATATATCTATATAAAAATATATATTTATTAAATATATCATAAGTATACTAATATTAGATTTTTAATATATTAACTAATATAATATTATTTATACTAATATCACATTTATTGAAGTATGTATATCATATAAGCTTTATAACAAATAGTAAGGATTAATAAAATTGTATATAAGGATATTAATCTATATATATATATATATATATATATATATATATATATATATATATATATATATATATATATATATATATATATATATATATATATATATATATATATATATATATAAACCAGTTGATTAATATGTGTTAATATATATATACTTGATTAGGTTCGTGAATCCGAGGCTAACCCTGCATTGTTCAATTTAGTCATATGTATTTTTACTACAAAATACAGTACGGTGAGTTTCATTTACCTTTTTACCCTTTATATTTTTGGGCTGAGAATACATGCGCAACTTTTATAACTGTTTTACGAAATAGACACAAGTAATCGAAATTACGTTCTATGGTTGAATGATCGAAACTGAATATTCCCCTTTTTATTAAGTCTGGCAATCTAAGAATTAGGGAACAGACACCCTAATTGACGCGAACTCTAAAGATAGATCTATCGGGCCCAACAAGCCCCATCCAAATTACCGGATGCTTTAGTACTTCAAAATTTATATCATGTCCGAAGGAGGATCCCGGAATGATGGGGATATTCTAATATGTATATTGTGAATGTCGGTTACCAGGTGTTCAATCCATATGAATGATATTTTTGTCTCTATGCATGGGCGTTTATTTATGAGAACTGAAAATGAAAATCTTGTGGTCTATTAAAATGATGGAAATAATTATTTATGTTAAACTAATGAACTCACCAACCTTTTGGTTGACACTTGAAAGCATGTTTATTCTCAGGTACGAAAGAAATCTCCCGCTGTGCATTTGCTCATTTTAGAGACATTACTTAGAGTCATTCATGACATATTTCAAAAGACGTTGCATTCGAGTCGTCGAGTTCATCAAGATTATTATTAAGTCAATTATAGTTGGGTATATTATGAAATGGTATGCATGCCATCAACTTTTGATGTATTGAAAGTTTGTCTTTTAAAAACGAATGCAATGTTTGTAAAATGTATCATATAGAGGTCAAGTACCTCGCGATGAAATCAATTTTAATGTATTCGTCCAGATGGATTAGGACGGGTCGTTAGAAAATCCTTTCAATTAGAATATCCTATAAGGTTAGCGACCGAATGTCAAGAATAATTGTTTTTTTTAATTGTCGATCCTTTTAGTTAATTAATATTTTCTAAAAGTTACTTTTTGGTCTTTTTAAAATAGAAAATTTAAAAATGGAACAACAAAACACCCTTAATTCTATGCAAAAGTCATGCTTAGAAGAAAAAGAGGATGACCAATCACCTTAGGAACCGAAGGAATTCCTGAAATCAGTTCACACATGATCAAACTGGTCAGTATGATCTGTAAATTTCATGGATTTTCGACTGACGATCCGAAATTTCACCTAGATTAATTTATCAGTTTGGTTAACTCTTTTAAGAAGGAAGAAAACGAGATAAGCATTTTGAAACTACATCTTTTTCAATATTCTTTGTCTGCACGCGCTTTAACATGGTTTGATGAGCTTAAATCGAATTCAATACGTTCATGGGAAGAATTAGCCACCAAATTTTCAAACAAATTTTATCCACCCTCCCTGCAAACCTGTTTAAAAATGACATCACAAAATTTTCTAAAAAAGAAAACGAGCCATTTTGTCTAGCATGGAATAGAGTAAAGATGATGCTTAAAATATGTACGAATTATTCGTTAAGTCGGGCAGACATAATCCGCATGCTTTACAATGGTTTGACCAAGATGATAAGTCTCTCATAGACATGGCCTCGTAAGGCAATTTCATGTCACGAACAACAGACGAAGCATGGAATCTCTTAGAAACAAAAGCTGCGCAACTGGAAGATTGAAGCAATGAAGCTGCTGAGAAGGATGACATCTTTACTCATACGGTGAAAATGCTGGAAACCAGGTTACAAGATCTCACCTCACTCTTCAAAGTTTACTAATTCTTAAAAGTTCCGATGCTACTAGAACCAATCTAAGGTATCCTTACCTTAGATGGTCATATAAACAATAGAATAGCTCAAACTCTAACATAATCCTCCTATTACACCAACCTACTCTTCACTCTAAGGAAACTTTAGTCTAATTTATGAAAAAGCAATACATGATAAACCTTCAAGTCATAGAATGCCAAAATAAGTTTGATACTTTGATAAAGACTTTGAAGAATTAATAACCAATTTTTTGCTTACGCTTAAACGATTAACCACTAAAGTTGAAACAGAGTGTAGTGAGTTTGATGCCCTAGTAGTCACTAGAGGTGGGAAGGAAACAACTGTTAACATACCCATAAAAGATTTTTCCTATACGAAACCTGTGTCAATTGACCTAGTTGTCAATCCACCGGAACCTATCTCTCCAAAAGCTACAAAAATCATTCTGCGAGCCTACATACCTTTCTCAAGTAGGTTTACGAAGGAAAAACAGGAAGCGAAATTTGCTAAGTATTGGGATATTATTAAGAATCTGCATTTAAATGTACGACTAGTAGATGCTTTAGTAGAAATGCCAAACTGCGCTAAATATTTCAAAGAATTGCTTTCAAACAAAGAGAGATTAAGAGAGATAGTTAACTTACCCTTGAGTGAGGAATGTTCATTAGTGTTACAACATGGTATTCCCCCTAAGTTAGGAGATACAGGAAGATTTACGGTACCTTGCTACCTGCAGATGTCCAAATCAGTAATGCATTAGCAGACTTAGGAGCCAGTGTAAACCTAATGCCCTATTCATTATTCAAAAAGCTAGGACTTAATGACTTAAGACCTACTAGAATGACTATCCAACTCGTGGATAGATCAGTTAAGATTCCTTGAGGAATAGCTGAGGATGTCCTAGTCAGAATGGATAAGTTTGCATTCCCCGTTGATTTCGTCATTATGGATATTGAGGAAGACACGAAAGGCCCACACATACTTGACAGACCATTCTTGAATACTGCCAAATCCATAATTGATGTACACGAGAAATCACTAAAATTAATAGTTGGGAATGAAGAAGTCAAATTTAATCTTGATCGACTCATGACCCATCCTCGCGAAGAAGATCTCAATCTTGTTGATTCTTTTCAAGAACTCGTCAATGAATATCTGGAGGATACCATGGTTATATGTAGTCAAGATCAAATTTCTAAGGATCTGTTCTTTACACCTCCTGAAGAAAATCTCGACATTCATTCAACCATAGATCCTGGTCAATATAAATCTTCCCTCTCTGAAAGTAACTTTCTCGGCAAGACTATCCAAATAGCACCGCTAGGTCAAGGAATTCCACTACCTATGTTAAGGAGAAGACCGAATGAAGAAACAGATTTCATTATGGTATTTCTGGAGCCACAGTTAAATAAGGACTGTGATGAAATTCCTTAACCAACCTTCGAACTAAAGAAGATGTTTCTAAAGACGATGAATTAAGAAGGACAATTTCCAGAACCAAATAACATATAGCATCAATGACCAATATTAAGGAAGAAGAATCAGAATTCCAGGAGAGATATGACTCGTTAGATAGAGAGGAGATAAATACAATGAAGCCATCTATCGAGGAACCTCCAGAATTGGAACTGAAGAAGTTACACAAACATCTGGAGTAGGCATTCTTAGAAGGAGAATCACAACTCCCTGTAATCATTTCGAAAAACCTCATGCCACATGAGAAGGCGGAATTGATTAAGGTTCTGAAATCACATAAGAAAGTAATTGCTTGGAAGATTTCCGACATAAAAGGAATCAGTCCAAACTATTGCACCCACAAGATCTTCATGGAAGATGATTTCAAACCATCTGTTTAGAGACAAAGAAGGGTTGTCTCCTAATTGGAGTTTACCATTCGAAATCATGTGTGATGCGAGTGACTTCGCAGTTGGAGCTGTACTAGGACAACGGAAAGATAAGAACTTTCATCCAATCTATTACACCAGCAAAACCTTAACCGGAGCTCAAGAGAATTACACCCCTATGGAAAAGGAGCTGCTAGTAGTAGTTTTCGCCTTCGACAAATTGCGTTCCTATCTCATCCTATCCAAAACTACGGTTTATACAGATCATACAGCCCTAAAATATCTATTCACTAAGCAAGATACTAAACCAAGACTCCTACGATGGATCTTATTCCTTCAGGAATTCGATATTGAGATCAAAGATAAGAAAGGAGCAGAGAATGTCGCAGCAGATCATCTTAGTCGTTTGGAGAATCCAGCGATGGAATAACTTGCTAGGCAAGATATTAGAGACAAGTTTCCGAAAGAACAAATTATGAGCTTAGGATAAGCCAACATAGGAGCATAATTCACTGATACCCCTTGGTACGCTGACATAGCCAACTACCTAGTTGTCGAAGTAGTACAAAAAGGAATGAGCACACCCCGAAGAAGGAAGTTCTTCTGGGTTGCTAAGAACTACTATTGGGAAGATCCATACCTGTTCAGAATTTTCCCTGATCAGATAATCAGAAGGTGTGTAGATGAGAAGCAAGCAACAGGGATTCTTCACCAATGTCACCACGGACCAACTGGAGGTCATCATGGAGTAAACTTATCTGCAAGAAATGTATACTATTCAGGATTTTATTGTCCTTCTATATTTCGAGATGCGTAAGAGCTTGTAAAGCATTGTGATGATTTCTAAAGAGAAGGTATTATCTCTATAAAGAATGAGATGCCTCGGACTAATATCCAAGCTTGGGAAATCTTTGATATATGGGGATTAGATTTTATGGGGCCGTTCCCTAAGTCTAATGGAAAAGAATATGTTCTCGTAGTAGTAGATTACGTATCCAAATGGGTCGAAGCCCAATCATTTCCAACCAATGATGCCAAAGTCATCACAAATTTCCTATAGAGACTCTTCTACTGATTCGGAGATCCCCGAGCTATAATAAGTGATAGAGTCACACACTTCTGTAATACCCAATTTATGAAGGTAATGCAACAATACAGAGTTACCCACAAGATGTCAACTGCCTATCATCCGCAGACCAACGAACAGGCAGAAGTCACTAACAGAGCACTCAAGAGAATTCTAGAACACACCGTCGGCCATCATGGGAATAAATGGGAAGAGAAATTAGATGATGCTCTGTGGGCATACCCCACTGCTTATAAGAATCCTCTAGGAACTACACCCTACCGCATGATCTATGGGAAAGCCTATCACCTTTCGCTAGAACTAGAGTACAAGGCTCTCTGGGCGTTGAAAATCTGTATCCTTGATCCTTCAGTAACCGTTAGGCATCGGAAGATGCAAATGAACGAACTCGCTAAATTAAGAGACCAAGCGTATGAGATGTGGTATATCTACAAGGAACGGACGAATCTGACACACGATGCAAAACTGATACCTACAAGCTTAGCTCATGGAGATAAAGTTTTATTCTTTAGTTCTTGATTCAAGAAATTTGCTGGTAAATTCAGATCACGATGGAGTGGGCCATATAAAGTAGTACACGCTTTTCCGTATGAAGATGTAGAATTAGAGGGACCTACCAGCAACTTCAAGGTCAATAGTCACCGGTTGAAAGCTTATCTGGAAGACCACAACAAGGAGGAACATCTCTTCTCCTTTGATTCATTCTGAAGACATGCCAGAAAAATTCGAGCTGTAACGACTTGATAAACAAAGTGCTCTTGGGAGGCACCCCTTGCTTATCCTTTTAATTTCTTAATTTTGATTTCAATTTATTTTCAGTTTACAATATATTTTACTATGCACTAACCCTAAACGCCATACTTGCGCTTAGTACTTACTAGTTTGATGAAATGTATCCAGGAAAAATGCCAAGTTTAGGAGCTTCCTATTGCATTCTCATTCGCAGGAAAAGGACTCACAGGGTTTACCTATCGGAGAGCAGTACAGATCAGCACAGGCCTTCAACGGGACAACTAGGACCTAGATGTTTGATTCTAGAGAGTGGTGAGGAGGATATCAGCACGGCACCGCCAGCTCCTCCAGTACGACACTCCAGGTGTTTAGCTTTAAGACCCGCTGAGCATCCATAGCCGCTAGAGCTACATGAGCTACATATTGTGATTCACCATGGAGGCACCATGAGCGACCCAAATGTCACATGGGCATTACTAAGAGATCATCAGAGACTCCTCAGAGCTTTTAGAGAATATCTTCAGCGTGAAGGAATGCCCCGGAGTACTGTAGGCCCTTCATCATTCAGACTAGCACGTCATGTTCCACTAACACGACAAGCTACTCCCAAGCGCTCTACTCCAGTCTCAGTTCATTCAGTAGCCTCAGCCGCCATTCCTGTTCGTGCTACTCCTATCACGCCACCTGTTTTAGCTGTCCCGCCTGCTCCAGTCATTGAGATAGTCCCTATTTATGAGTTACCTGAGGGATGCCACTTAGTCACAGTCCCTATAGCAGTTGAGCCACATATGGCCTAGGTCTTTGAGATCACCGGGTGCATCCTTGATGAGGAGTCATTCCCGAGCCTATCACACCTTGAGATACCGTCAGACCTATGTCTAGACACACTTTTGGGCCCTGAGTTGGATGCGGGACAGCCGCTTAAGTATTTGTCGAGACTCGAGGACGATAATGATATCTTCGGACCTATTGGATACTTCAAAAACACCGCTCTACAAACTGGTCAGGAGAGTATTTCGTAGACTACTTTATTTTCTTTTACTTTTACCTTTATAAAAGCATTGTGTAAAAAGTTATATATCTAGTGGAAATGCTACTCTCTTTTGTTCTTCATGCAGAATTTTATCAAAGGGACTGGTCCTTTCCAGCATTAGGAGCCTGACCATAGGAAAAACCCAGCACTAGGAGAGTAACCTGATTGTAGGGAAGTAATCAATCCTCAAACCTCTTTCAATTATTACGTACTAAAATCTCTAAGTATGCGGTCATCCCTTCAACCAACTTAAAAATTCTAGAAGATATTGTCCTTAATTTATCAAAGTATTCAAAATATTCTATTTTAGGGAACATTAGGGACAATGTTCTTCTAAGTGTGGGGTATTGGGTAAAGGTTTTAGAACAAGTAAACGCAAACGCCAAAATTTTGAAAAATTTCTTTTGTCTAAAAAGTGATTAGCAAAGAATATTCAGGAAATTCGGAAAATTCTTACCTTGTTTTACCTAAAAGATTGTATAAAATTGCTAGAAATCAGTTTTCGGAACATTCACTAGAACGAAACGATTAAGCTAAGACTCATGATTTGTGTCAAAAGATTTCTTTCGAAAAAATATGTAAAAGTCTACGCATGACCAAGCACGACCCCTACTGCCAAAAAGTGAGGATTTCTTGGACCCAAAGTTCTGTATGACCCGTCAAATCTAAGTAGTTTGTCAAATTCATTTGATAATCGTGCCGGTATACGGTTTAAGTTAGAACTTGGTTTTGACATACGTTTCAATGTCAATGGTTAGTAAGCGCCATACATGGTGCAAGTGCGATACTCCTTCCGAAATCATTCTGAATAGAGAAGACAAAAACCATCCGTTTCTGTTTCCACTCCACGCAATTAAACCAACCAACTCACACCAAGGAGTTGATGAATCAGAAAATACTCACCCCAAATTCACTCCCAAAAATACACTACCCATTCGCCTTCATTCCTTTACCACCTTTCAAAAGATCCATAAATCAACACAGAGATAGATCGAGAAAATTCAGTTCAAAAGCACTTGTTAAAAGATTCTGAACCCCCGATTGTTTTTGATTGGTCAAAGACCTATTTTTAGTGAATTATCACTTCCTCTCTAGGCACCAGGAACAAAGGAAAAAAGTTATGAAAAAGGGTATGCTTTTGTTAAAAAAAAAATTATTATGAAAGAGCAAAGTCTCTAGAATAAAGGCAAGAAAAACCTAAGAAGTTGTCCAAAGAAGGATTGACGGAAGAGCCAAGAAAAATTCTAGACAAAAGTCTTAGCGAACTCCGCATCTTCCGAAGAAACTCATCACGGAATTCAAGCCGTTCTTTATCCAAAAAGGATACTCTGAAGAATCAAAATCTATCAATTCTCTTTAAAAATTAAAAGATCTGGATACCTTTCACCTTTCCATAAACTCCTCAACCAACCCTACAACCCGTCTTCATCTTGAAAGAATTCCTAGGAAGAAGATCAGTGCCGTCCTTACTTAACCGGCGGAGATATCTATGTTTTACCAATCCTATGACGAGAACCGTTACACGACTGGCTTCTGAACGACAATAAAACTAGATTAGGGCACCCTAAACACTTGAGTGATATGAGTGATCCGCTAGTGAGAAGTCGGGTCATGTATACTCTACATCTGAGAGTTGGAAAGTAAGCCTTTTTCACTATCGACGCATTTGAAATCTAGCGACTAAAACCATCAAAGTTCGAAACATTTTCAACTACTTTCGAAAGATGTGATGATTTATGATGAAGGCATAATAAAAGAATCTAAGGGTGGGCGAGAGAGAATCTATTAATACACATGCTTATATTCTCGGTTTTTGCTTGAGGACAAGCAAAGCTGAGTGTGGGGTATTTGATATCGGCCAAAAAATTACGTTTTTAACCCCGATATTGAGCCCTAAAATAATAAAGTTCCAAACTTTGTTGCCAAAATAATCGCTTTTCGGTTATTTTATTAGATTAAATAATTAAAAGGTGATGTAAAAATAATCAAGTATAACGGAGCTAAAACGAAGATTTTAGAGCGAGACGGTAAAAGACAAGTTACGACCAAGGAAATTAAGTTACGATCTAGGAGACACATGATAAGGCTAAAAAGGAACATATATTTCATAGCAATATCCCTTCTAAATAATAGGTTTTCATATGTAATTGTATTATATTTTCATTGTAATTGTTTAAATAAATAAGTGCGAAGACAAAAGGCGAAAACGAAGATTTGAAGACACAAACGTCCAAAAAGCTCAAATGTACAAGATACAATTCAAAAGGTTCAATTTATTGATGAGAAACGTCTAAAAATGACAAGAGTACAAGTTACAAAACGCAAAGTACAAGATATTAAATTATACGAAAGGACGTTCGAAAATCCAGAACCGGTACCCGAGCCAACTATCAACGCTTGACGCAACGGAGCTGAAAGTACAAGTCAACTATGCACAAGAATATAATATAATATTTAAATAATTCATAATAAGAATAATAATAAATAATAAAAAGTTGTTAATTGAGCATAGTTAAGGGGTCATAAGTGAAAATTTCAATTCAATATTTGCCTATAAAAGGCAATTCATTTGATCGATTTATGTACACCTTTTCTTCTTTCTTTCTCTTTACATGTAATATATATATTTATAATTATAATTATAATTTTAGTTTAAGTTTAATAATAATTGGGTTATTGTAAGGAATGTTTTACAGGTTTTAAAGTCAAAACTCTGTCCGTGTAACGCTACGCGATTAATCACCACTGTAAGCTATGTTCTTCCTTTTTAATTTAATGTCTCGTAACTAAGTTATTATTATGCTTATTTAAAACGAAGTAATCGTGATGTTGGGCTAAAATATTAAGACGGGGTTATTGAACTTTGTACCATAATTAAGGTTTGGGCAAAAGACCGACACTTGTGGAAATTGGACTATTGATTATTAATAGATGGGGGGTATTGTCTAATTGAGTGACAACTCATTGGAGTCTGTCGAACCTATCTTCAAATTAATTAACCTAATAATTAATAATGATTATGGTTATCCTATTTAGTGACGTTCATATGGAATCTATTATAATCATTTAATTAATTATTCGGGTTGAGTAATTGATTATTCAAACTGATCAAGTGGGTAACTTAATATTCATATCTAATCAAAACAGGGGTGGATTACATACAGTGATAACTGGTGTAATTGTTGACAGAAGTGATAACTGCGTCACAGTTTAAATCCTTAATTAGTTGGAATATTTGACTTCGGGTATAAGGGTAATTTGACGAGGACACTCGCACTTTATATTTATGACCGATGGACTATTATGGACAAAAACCAGATAGGTATCAAATAAACCATGACAAAGGACAATTAACCCGATAACAATTAATTAAAATCAAAACGTTAAACATCATGATTACGGAAGTTTAAATAAGCATAATCCTTTAATTTCATATTCTATCGCAATTTTATTTATTGTTATTTTATTTATCGTCATTTATATATTTTACGCTCTTTAATTATTGTCATTTATCTTTACGCTTAAAAATATAAAATCGACAAACCGGTCATTAAACGGTAAAAAAACCCCCTTTTATAATAATATTACTACTTATATATATATATATATATATATATATATATATATATATATATATATATATATATATATATATATATATATATATATATATATATAGTTTTATAAAAATATAGTACGTAATCACTAGCTCCCTGTGGAACGAATCGGACTTACTAAAAACTACACTACTCTACGATTAGGTACACTTCCTATAATGTTGTAGCAAGGTTTAGGTATATCCCATCCGTAAATTAATAAAACATGTGTCATATTTTGTAGTATTTTGTATTAAAAATAATACTATTTCGTACCCTCACGCTACATCATCAAGTTTTTGGCGCCGCTGCCGGGGAGCGCTAAAACGCTATATTTTTAATTTATATCTGTAAAAATATAGTTATAAAAAAAAGTAATTTCGGGGACACTTTTTGTGTTTTCACGGGGTATTTAAGTTTTTTTTAGTTTTTGATTGATTAAAGATATATTAATTTAAATATAATAATTTAATAAATATAATAATATTGAAATAAAATATAATAATATAATAATATTTTAGAATCAAATTTGATACGTAAAAGTTTTAAAAGTTTTAAAAAAGTCGTATTTATTAAATATTTCAGGGGTATATTATGTAACTTATAATTAATAATTTCTATAATGTCGCTTTCATGTGAATAGTAAATTAATTAATTTCTTTCCTTTACTATTTTGAATCGTAGAAGTTTTAAAAGTTTTAAAAAGTCGTATTTATTAAATATTTCAGGGGTATATTATGTAACTTGCAATTAATAATTTCTATCATTTCGCTTTCATGTGAATAGTAAATTAATTAATTTCTTTTCATTTACTATTCATGATTAGTAAATGAGTTAAAAAAAAGTTTTGAAAAAAAGTTTTGAAAAAAAATTTTAATAATAAAAAAATAAAAATAAAAAATTGTGTAAAAAAAATCGTTTTGTTTTAAAGAAAAAAAATTCGTTTTAAAAAAAAATTGTAAAAAAAATCGTTTTTTTTAAAGAAATTTTTTTTTAAAAAAAAAAAGTTTTAAAAAAAATATATATATAAAAAAAAAATTTTTAAAAAAATTTTAAAATCCTTAAAAAACGAAATATAAAAAAAATTAAAAAAAAAGTTTTTTTTTTTTATTACCTTTAGATTTTTAGACTCTAGTTACAATTTTTAGTATTAAGTTTAGTTTTGCCATAGTTATTTTTATTTCTAGAATTTTTAGGTTTGCCGTAAAATCCCTTAAGTGCTTATTCCTTAGACTAAGATTTATGTGCTTTAGAATTTGAGACGCCGTTTTTCGCGCTACTTTCTTATTTTTATTTTTCGACCTTTTATTTTTCGACCTTTTATTTTTCGACCTTTTTCGACGCGTTTTTTTTTCTTTCTTATTTCTCGCTATTCTAGTTTTAGGATAAGATTTTTATTCTACTTCTTATCTAAATTTCTTAAAATTATGAAAATTTATTTTAAGTGGTTAAATTGATAGACATCAAAATTTTCTGGTTCGTAGTAATAGTTGGATTTGTACGTGGACCGGGTTATTGGAGCCAAACAGTACTCAATTATATTGAGACCAAACGAATCCTGCCCCTCTGCTGCATCTTTTGGCTATTCGAAACGTGGACAAAATCAGAAAACTAATAGGATATTCAGTGAATGCACCGAGTAAAACGTTCACCACCTTTCATACGTTCACCACCTATAACTCGATCAAGACATCTAGCCAATATTATCGCCGTTGATTTTTCTTTAGAATCATCATCTAGTCGACCAAGAACTCCGACTCAAATTTCCGATAATCCATCTTTTGAACCCGACCTCACAATTGAGAATCCGGAGAATATTCAGGGACAATTCCAAGATCCAGAACCACTAATCATTCCTCCTGAACCACAAACCATTAAATCAGAATCTTCTAGTGATTCGTATTCAACAAATTCAATTATGGAAAATCTGGAACCTCTAAGTATGGAAGACCGAATGAGAGCCACACGCACGGGCCAAGGTCACGCCATAATTAAGCCAGACATTAATGCGCCAGATTATGAAATCAAAGGACAAATCCTACACATGGTAACTAATCAGTGCCAATATAGTGGTGCGCCGAAGGAAGATCCAAACGAACATCTTCGTACGTTTAATAGGATCTGTACACTATTCAAAATCCGAGAAGTTGAGGATGAACAGATCTATCTCATGTTGTTTCCCTGGACTTTAAAGGGAGAAGCCAAAGATTGGTTAGAATCGTTACCTGAAGGGGCGATTGACACATGGGATGTTTTAGTTGAGAAATTTCTTAAAAGATTCTTTCCGGCATCTAAAGCCGTGAGACTTCAAGGAGAAATTGTTACGTTCACACAAAAGTCAAATGAAACTCTATATGAGGCGTGGACAGGATTTGGAAAGTTGTTGAGAGGATGTCCTCAACACGGTTTAGACACTTATCAAATAGTACAAATATTCTACCAAGGTGTCAACGTTGCTACACGAAAAGACATCGACATAACAGCTGGTGGTTCCATTATGAAGAAAACCGCAACTGAAGCTTACAAAATTATTGATAACACAGCCTCCCACTCTCATGAGTGGCACCAAGAGAAAGATATATATCGTTCATCTAAAGCGGCTAGAGCCGATTCTAGCCATAACTTTGATTCCGTTTCCGCAAAAATAGATGCTTTCGAGAGACGAATGGAAAAGATGAATAAAGATATTCACGCAATACGAATCAGTTGTGAGCAATGCGGTGGACCACACTTAATGAAAGACTGTCACATTGAACAAACGATGGAACAACGTGAGAATGTTGTCTACATGAACCAAAGGCTGGAAAATAGTTATCAGAATAATTATCAACCGCCAAGGCCAAACTTCAATCAAAATCAAAACATTCTTTACAATCCAAAAGGACCCGACAATAACTCATATAACCAACAAGGTCCGAATAACCAACCAACTCAAAACAACACTTTCAATCAACAAAGACCTGGCTTGTATAAACCACCACAACAAACCGAAGAGAAAAAGTCAAATCTGGAAGAAGTGGTATTTAAGCTAGTTAAATCTCAAACACAATTTATTGAAACTCAAACTCAAACGAATGAGAGGTTTGATCAGTCATTTAGAACTCAACAAGCTTCTATTTTGAATCTAGAAAAACAAGTAGGTACTCTTGTTAGATTGATGAGTGAAATGAAACAAGGAAAGCTACCGAGTAATACTGAAGTAAATCCTCGGAATGAAAATGTTAATATGGTTTCAACAAATTCTGAAAAACCAGCATCAGAAGATGGGGAGGTTTTAGATGTAAGTAACAATGAAGAAGTTACACCACCACCACCCGAGTATGTAAAGCCAGTGGTGGCACCATACAGACCACCCATCCCGTTTCCAAGAAAAGGAGTTGAGTATGAGCAAGTAATAGGTAATAAAGTTTGTGATACCTCTGGAAAGAAGAAGAAGAAGAATAAAAAAGTGCAAGAAACAAAAACAGTAGAAGTAAACCCGGTGAAGACAGTTCCACCAAATCCTCCACCTAGGGTAGGTGATCCGGGTGAATTTATTGTTCCTTGTCTACTTAGTGACTGTGTCATATATGATGCACTAGCAGATTTAGGTTCAAGTGTGAGTGTTATGCCTCTTTCATTATATAAGAGATTAGGTGTAGGTGAGTTAACTCCAACGGATATGAGTGTTCGACTCCTTGATCAACCTATTAAGCACCCAGTTGGAATTGCTAACAACCTACCCGTTCAAGTAGGTAATTTAACCTTTCTAGTCAAATTCATTGTCATTGACATAGAAGAGGACTCAAACGTTCCTCTAATTTTAGGTCGACCATTCTTAGCGTCCACCGGGGCGTTATTTGATGTAAGAAAGGGTAGAATGATACTTAGTAGTGATGAGAAATCGATCACCTTTATGATTCGAAAGTCTAAATATCCACAAACCAAAACCGTTGAACCGACAAAAATGATTGGTAAGAACCATGTTGTTTTACCAACTCCAACGGTGATGCTTAATAATAATAGAACACCTAAGTGTGGGGAAAATGAAGTAACACCTAATGATGACTTGATAATAAATAACCCCATAGTTGATACGAAATTAAATGACCCCGTTATTAACAGTTCAATGAAGAAACTTTTTAAACGGGTTATTGATGCTAAAAGTAAGGGGAACTTTAAGTTATATAACCGGTTAGTATCCAATCTGTCGCCTAAAGAAAAGGCGAAGCTAGTTGAATTTGTGGATATTACGGAAAAAGCTGGTCACTGGCTTAAAGCAAAAGTCACAGATATGCAAGTTGATTATGGTCCAAGAGAAATTGACGATGAAGTTAATCACAATTTCGACACCACATCTACCTAAGTGTGAGGAGATTCAAATATTCTAAAAAGAAAATGCTGTTTGGAGTTAGTTGTTCTGTTCTCGTGTAGTTCCAAGAATGGAATCCGATTGGTCTTTTCCACTAGCAGACACTAAAGAACTAGTTTTCTCCCCCCATTCTGAATTTTTTTGGTTTTTAGGTTTTATATGAAATTAATATGTTTTCTTTTTAAGTTTTGTGTGAATTTAAAAACAAAAATTTAATTTATTTCATTAAGTTAAAAAAAAATGATTTCTAAAATTCGTCGTGAGTTGAAGACTAGGTCGTTGAGCCGAAATTACTTTACCCGAGGGCGGGGCGAAAAATTTTGTCATCATTATTTTTAATTTTATTGATTTAAAGTATGCAAAAAAAAAATATTTGATTTTATAAATTTTTGAACGTGGGGTAATATACCCAACTTTAAAAATATGTATATATGTTTGTATTTTATCATGTAAACAACAGGGTAAAACAACGCACTTTCAAAGACTAACATTAAGTTCAGCAAAAGCTACTGATTTTGACGACAAGATGCAAAACAACAAATGTGATATAATAAATGAAGGAATGAACGATGAGGCGCGCCATCTATCATTCGACGAGCTTTGTAATTACAAACTGGGTATTTTTAATCACTTTTCTACACTAATCACCCTCATGAATTTATAATTATAGTCTGATTTCATGCAAATGAGGGCATTGCATGATCTCAAGTGTGGGGAAGGGTTATAAATTCTCTCGGGTTTATACTTGACTTATTTTCTAAATATTATGAAAATTTTAAAATTTTTTAACTAAATGAATTCAAAATCATGTTTATACATATTTATGAACGATAAAACTAGGTGTTAATGCCGAAATTATTGTTACCTCGGAAAGGACATAAATTGAGAAACAACTAAAACGCTTGAATTTATTTATTAAGATATAAAAAGACGCATGAAAAAAGCCAAGTGTGGGGAGAATGTACCAAGTTATTCAATTAAAAACTATCTATCACATGTTTTTGTAAAGTTATTGCAGGTGCTTTTACTTTGAACTAAATTAACTGGTTTACCCGATTTACTGTAAGAAAGATGGATCTACACGATGAATCAATTCCATCATTAAAAGGAAGTAAAGTCTTTCGAAAAAGAAACGCGCTTCTTGATTTAGGTCATGAAGTTGTCGTTCAGACCAGCTGTAGGTTGACGAAAAATCTAGAAAAGTCATCTCTAAAATCAGCAGAAAATCCACGGACCTCAGCATTATCCTAACCATGAGAAGGATTTATCTCGCATAATGGGGGGGCACCGTGCAAATTAGCTTGATAAGACTAATGAATCAAATCCCCAGAAAGGATAATCTCCTTAAAGATCAAAAATCAGCTTTTAAGACTGATATTACTCAATCCTAGAGATTGACCTTAAAGATTGAGAATTACAAACTCATGGAATTCAATGATATCTAAACTCGAGCTTGAACGAGAAAATATTTTGATCAAAAATAAAATCGATTTGTTTTCTGAAAACCTATTTTCAATGCGTTCATTACCATTGAACGTAAAATCCTGAGAATTCATCAGAATTCATTAGGTCACCTGAACCAAATCGGGTGTCAACCGTAAGAACGGTTGTTGCATAGCATGGTCGGAGACAGGACCTTGTGCCAGACCGAAAAATCATAGGATGATCTTTACTATTGCTCCTACAAAGGATAGTACTAGCATCCGACACGTTTTAAGACCATAATCATATGCATGTCATTAGACATTGCCTTAACAGTTTCTTGTTCATCGCTTTCCTTTACAACCGGACGGTAGTTTACCGAAAGGTAATATACGGAACAAGTAAACTGGACGTGTTGCTTTCCCAATACAAGGTTAGCAAGTGGGTAACACAAAACCACAAGTGTTGAGCTAAAATTTTCAAATCTAAAACCCACACAACCCACAAAAATATTTTGCAAACACCGGTGAAGGGTTATTCCGGAAAACTTATCTAGGGTAAAAGCTAGATTAAATTTTCAAAAAGATCAAATGTTTTCATAAAGATCCAATTTCCTTAAGGATCTACATTTTCATAGTCATGTGGGACTGTAAACCACCTTTCAAATGTGCACTTTGCTTTGGAAACCGAAAGTAAATCGGCTATTTGATTGCAAGTGTCGTTGACCTAAACCCGAGGCAACTGTGGATGACACACCCACCTTTAACCATGGTTCTATCGTTACTATCATTGTTTATACCACCATATCAAAATCACTAATGCACAAAGTGTGATGAATAAAAAAGTGATTCATGTATGTTTTTATTTCAAGTTCTGTATTGCTTGAGGACAAGCAACGCTCAAGTGTGGGGATATTTGATAAGGCTAAAAAGGAACATATATTTCATAGCAATATCCCTTCTAAATAATAGGTTTTCATATGTAATTGTATTATATTTTCATTGTAATTGTCTAAATAAATAAGTGCGAAGACAAAAGGAGAAAACGAAGATTTGAAGACACAAACGTCCAAAAAGCTCAAATGTACAAGATACAATTCAAAAGTATCAATTTATTGATGAGAAACGTCTAAAAATGACAAGAGTACAAGTTAAAAAACACAAAGTACAAGATATTAAATTATACGAAAGGACGTTCGAAAAATCCAGAACCGGTACCCGAGCCAACTATCAACGCTCGACGCAACGGAGCTGAAAGTACAAGTCAACTATGCATAAGAATATAATATAATATTTAAATAATTCATAATAATTCATAATAATAAATAATAAAAAGTTGTTAATTGAGCATAGTTAAGGGGTCATAAGTGAAAATTTCAATTCAATATTTGCCTATAAAAGGCAATTCATTTGATCGATTTATGTACACCTTTTCTTCTTTCTTTCTCTTTACATGTAATATATATATTTATAATTATAATTTTAATTTTAGTTTAAGTTTAATAATAATTGGGTTATTGTAAGGAATGTTTTACGGGTTTTAAAGTCGAAACTCCGTCCGTGTAACGCTACGCGATTAATCCCCACTGTAAGCTATGTTCTTCCTTTTTAATTTAATGTCTCGTAACTAAGTTATTATTATGCTTATTTAAAACGAAGTAATCGTGATGTTGGGCTAAAATATTAAGACGGGGTTATTGAACTTTGTACCATAATTAAGGTTTGGGCAAAAGACCGACACTTGTGGAAATTGGACTATTGATTATTAATAGATGGGGGGTATTGTCTAATTGAGTGACAACTCATTGGAGTCTGTCGAACCTATCTTCAAATTAATTAACCTAATAATTAATAATGATTATGGTTGTCCTATTTAGTGACGTTCATATGGAATCTATTATAATCATTTAATTAATTATTCGGGTTGGGTAATTGATTATTCAAACTGATCAAGTGGGTAAATTAATATTCATATCTAATCAAAACAGGGGTGGATTACATACAGTGATAACTGGTGTAATTGTTGACAGAAGTGATAACTGCGTCACAGTTTAAATCCTTAATTAGTTGGAATATTTGACTTCGGGTATAAGGGTAATTTGACGAGGACACTCGCACTTTATATTTATGACCGATGGACTATTATGGACAAAAACCAGATAGGTATCAAATAAACCATGACAAAGGACAATTAACCCGAGTAACAATTAATTAAAATCAAAACGTTAAACATCATGATTACGGAAGTTTAAATAAGCATAATCCTTTTATTTCATATTCTATCGCAATTTTATTTATTGTTATTTTATTTATCGTCATTTATATATTTTACGCAATTTAATTATTGTCATTTATCTTTACGCTTAAAAATATAAAATCGACAAACCGGTCATTAAACGGTAAAAAAACCCCCTTTTATAATAATATTACTACTTATATATATATATATATATATATATATATATATATATATATATATATATATATATATAGTTTTATAAAAATATAGTACGTAATCACTAGCTCCCTGTGGAACGAACCGGACTTACTAAAAACTACACTACTCTACGATTAGGTACACTGCCTATAATGTTGTAGCAAGGTTTAGGTATATCCCATCCGTAAATTAATAAAACTTGTGTCATATTTTGTAGTATTTTGTATTAAAAATAATACTATTTCGTACCCTCACGCTACATCATCAACACAGCTGACCAGGGCAGGCCATACGGCCTGCCAGTATGAAAAACGGACTGCCATATGGACTCAACAAACGTGCATGAAAAATGGCTTGCCAGTCCATACGGCCTGGCCATACGACCTGCCAGCCGTGTGCAGGCAAATTCCAAGTCTATTTATAGGGCTTTTTGTATTCATTTTTACACACACTCAATTTGTACTTCAAGTTAGATTTACAATATTTTTAGTTAGTTTTAATAGTAGCTAGCTTAACTTTTATTTTTAGGAGGATATCCCGGCGAGTCCCTGCGATCTCGGGCAAATTTCTTCAGCCTTTTCAGGTTTTTACCCAAAACGCTTGTCTTATTAACTAAACATGTATGGTTATCATTTATGCTTAATAATGCGTTCCGATATTACCCTGTTAGCCTAATTAATCTATATGTTTCCATGATAGAAGTTTGGGTTAGCGTAGTTATGTTAAATTAGTACGGTTACCATTGTTATGCTGAACTTGTGATTCCGATAGATTTGTATACTTACATGTTAAGGATTGACCAACTAGGTTATGATCAGGACTTGTCCACCTACATAAACTTAGCTACTTCATAGGATTAAGACCCCTGGTTATACTGTATTTTTAGATTGTATAAACTCTCTATGGCCGGAGTTCTCGAGAGGCTTCTAATGCGCTTTTAGGGCACGAAACTTAGGAATTGAGACATGAATGACCTAGTATGCCCATTAATTGTTCTGAAGAGACCTCTTAGGAGCTGTTAATATCTAGTTTGTGCTTTAACTGTATGATCCAAACCTATTGCATGTTCTTGTTTGATTGTTGCCCTAGGATTAAGTCATATTAACTGTTTAGGTATCTATTAGGTTACTATCTGCTTTACTTTCAGTATGTCAATTGTAATGCTTTATAATGTTTAGATTGGTATGATCTCATTAGTATGATGAAATGGTTGTTAGTTTTCATTTAAGGTTTTGTCAACTTAACCCGACGGACTCCTTCCGTTTGTGATCAGTGTTCAATCAACACGTGACATACTTTTCACTACTCGACGAGAACTCCGAGAGTTTAGAGATAAGTAGGTTTGTGTAATTGGCTCATCCAACCAGATCTACACCATTCTAATCTTAGATTTAACATAAACATAATTACCTAACTCTAGCCCAAACTGATATCTTGGTCAACATTTCCTTGATCTGCATACTTCGGATATCCCTTCATCATCTTTACTTTTCCGTAATTAGGACTATTAGCTTAAAACCAACTACTATCCTTTATCTAGATAATTTAAACAAAGACAATTATCCACTTGATCTTCAATTCGTTAAACCATTCAAAAACATGACCCTAGTTTAACTTACACCTTCTACCTTAGAAAGTTAAAAGTAAATTTACGCCCTGCAAAATATAAATAATAAACCACTGTTCTCTCTCTTGATTAGCTGATTCAGAGGCCTTGCCGCCTAACGACATCACATAAATAAAACCGTCCATTTCGATCATATCAAAGACCATCGTGAGCCACCATCCATGTCGCTGGAAACTGCAAAAGGTTGAAGAATAATCAAGAACACTCGATCGTGCATATGAGAACTGAAACGCACGATTTAAACCTTGCAAACACGGTTGTGCACCATGATTCATACATTTGAAATAAAAAGAATTTGAATTGTGGATGTTGTTTTTTTTTAAAACTGTACGTTTGAGTTTTTAGAGGAAGAAGAAGGAACACACAGCTCAAACGCACGACTAACAGTGTATACATGAGTGTTTCTCTCAAATGTACGATTGATTAGAAATTTCAGTCAAATTTTTGTTTTTAAATCTCAGTCGTACGAGTTAGTTTTTTGAATGAACAAGAAACATAAGCAGATACAATAAGCTGGTACAACAGCAAAACCATCGGATGACAATTTGGTAAATAAAGGGAAGTTTGTTGTGGGTCCCATGTGACAACCTCACTCTTGTTGGCTGAAAAATTAAAAACAAAAGGGTACAGTAGCTGGAAATGGATGGATGGCATGACCATAATTTTTGAGAACTTTTTGTTGTGGACCCCACCTGCTGTTACAAACAGACCATCCATGTGAACCATGAACCCTCAACCATGAACCTCATTTAATTCACGAACCGCCAGGCACCTTTAAACCCCTCTACTACTTGAACCATCCATATCCCTTTCCCATGGACCATGAACCAGATCCATGACCCGGTCAGTAACAAATCCGACCTTGATCAGAATTTAGACCTGGATCCAACCTGTTATCCGACCCGGTTTAGCTGCAGTTTTAAAAAATTACAATTTCAGTCCCTGAAGTTTCAGAATTTGGGAATTCGGTCCCTGAACTTCTGAAAATTTACAGTTTTGGTCCCTCAACTTTAGAAAAATTACACTGCGGTCCCTGAAGTTTTGAAATTTAACGTTAGTGGGCCCTAAAGTTTTGAAGATTTCACTGCGGTCACTGAACTTTCCAGAATTTTCAGTGGTAGTCCTTAACTTTTGTAAATGTTTATCAATTGATCCTGGGAGATTATTTTTCAGCTATTAAGCTATGTGTTGGAAGGTTTGTCAACCAACAAAGTCAGTTATACCGATTGATGTGTGATTAAGATATGTTTGAGATGTGATCGAGTTGTGATCGAGAGATGATTGAGATGTGATTGTTAGAGAATGTTATTATTCACTAAAGCATTGATGAATAAAGTTTAGTGGACAACCTCCTTAGTCCGTTAAAATTATTTAGTAAGTGTTTACGTAAAGCACTTGTGTTATGCAAAGATTAGTGGGGCAGCCAGGAGCATCTGACTGTGTATGGGCCAAAAACATTTTTGATTCCGCATCGTCCGTGTAAGATGAGTACACGAGACACGAGTATTAAGAAGAGTTTTATTGTGGGGTAATTAGAACCATCTGATTATTTATGGTCCGAAATGTTTTAAATTTCCAATTTTGAGAGCTTAATTGTGTGATGAAAGCTGGTTGTGGAAATTCTGCTGGATATAGAGCATGTGTTTGAGAAGATTCCACTCTGTCAAGGGAATTGATGAGCGTGATGCGCAATCAAGACATACCAGATTGACGACGTATGATGAATCACATAAAATGTGGATCAGATTTCTCTGAATATTTTTCCCATTACAGTAGGAAAGTTATGATGAAGATATTTATGCTTGAGCAAATTGTTGAGAGAATGGGATACATTGAACGCTGAGAAAGAAGATTCTACAGTCAAGATACTTTGAGAGTGTCTGTTATCTAAAGAGTTCGTCAGAGATATTAGTGTCGTGAGATGGTAATCTGAATGACTGGTTAAGTTAGAGATTCGAAGAAGTTTCTACGTCATATGGGTAGTTTGACGATCAAGCTACCAAAACAATAGCCACTGATCGACTACCTGCGGGAGCCAATGATCAAGCTTTAAAGATGAGCCCATGTATTTTTAAGGGGAAGCTTCAGAGTTTTGACACTTCAACTCAAGTCAGACAACGATTTATATCATTTCAGTCTTAAGGGGAGTACTATTACAATTGGTTCTGTGGGTAAGTGCAAGTGGATTTGAAGTTTCTTCGAGAATATCAAACATCAATTCGTAGGGCGGAATCTCAATGACCAAAAATCATTGAGGTGCGAAGTTCTGTATTACATGCATTCAAGAAGATCTTTAATGAACCCTGATGATTCAGAAGACCCGATACCACTGCAGAGACTGACTGAAGATTGCAAGAGGTGTTTTCAACGACTTATCGACAACAAGATTCGCCATCAATGTCCAAGGGGGAGTTGTTAGTGCACTAAATGAAGTTGTCCATTTCTGTCGAACAACCTAAGAATGGTTTAGGTCTACGTTGTTCAGCTAGGATAGTATTGAACTAGAAAACTCATGTCGCATGAGCATATGTGACCAAACGTGTAATATAGGTCTGTCATTCAAGTGACTGATGTCACTCGTACGGGTGATAACTGTCAGCCATACGGTTGAGTCCTTAACCGTGTATGTGAGCTGACAGAAGGTAGACATTATAAACAGAGTTTTCCATGTTCATTGTCAATTGAGGCTTATATCACCAAGATCACTTGAGTGTGTGTGAGGTGTGTGATCCTCCCCTTCACCTTCATGGTGAGGAGGATTCATGGTGGATTGATGCTCCAACCACCACAGAAATGACAAAGTTTGATAGATTAGCTTTATTATAATGTTTATCTTGATCATCTCATGTAACTTTGCCACTGATTTGATGTTGTTTACAGATGATTATATTGATTATGTCATGTGTTCATTGTTCATCATTCTCATCACTAGTTTATGGTCAAATTACTAATCGATGCTTGTTTCTTGATCTAAAGATCATAGCAAATGATGCAAGGGATCCAACACAAGTGCATACTATGATATCGTTAGTTACTTCGCCGAGATTATGGAATGCTGGCTCATGTATAGGTAGTAACTTTGTATTTATTACATTGGTCCTACCGTCCCTATCAAAAGTCATGTCACTGGGTAATGTGTTAGGCTAAAAAATTCTGAATAGATAGCAACGTCCCATACCCTCGACACTCGTGCAGCTTGACTACAGGCATACACATTAAAATGGCTCATCCAATTGAGCTACTCGGTTAGGTTACGTATTAACGTTCCAAAAGGTCTAAAATTTCTTAAGCGTAACCAAAATACAAGGTATGCCATATCCGAGAGACGTGTGTGTGTTGATGCTTTCATTAATGATTGGGTTTTAGAAGATAGTTAGGCCATTAAAAAGAGTTTAACCATTAACACCATGGCCAAGTCGGTGTGACTACTGTGAACACGTTTGGTTATCCGACCAGTCCAATCCTTTATGAGTTTAAACGAACAGTTCCTTAATTAACTATGAATTACTCAAGCGGGCAATGCTTGAGACCGTGTTATGGTGCAGTGTACTAATCAGCACTGATCGGGTTCCATGGCCTTACTTAGCAGAGATACAGCTTTACAACAACCATTGTGCTTCAGCGTGCACGTACGAAGTTTATGTGCTTGGTGACTACACTAGAATGGTCTAGGATCGACAATGTACAATGGGCCTAGTTAGATGTTTCACTATGGAAGAGTACTGAGTCAAAATCCAAAGCTCGGTGGACTTACTACAACCGTTGTGTCTCAGTCAAACTTGTGTTGTATCCGATAGACTTCTGTTCACAAGGGGTGAAACAGATAGTGTACTCTGAATCGGGGTTTGCGACTTCCCAATAACAGAGTCAATAGCTACGTTCTATTAGTTGGAAAAGCGATTGATTTTAAAGCATAATCGAAAAGCATCTCAACAACATACACAAACCATAATATTATTTCTGTATTATAACTAACTACATCATAGCATACACGAAAGATAACTACTCACTAATCATTGTCACAATATCATAAATCATAATAATAGAATACGTCATATAAAGACGAAGGATAGAAGTACCAGTAGATTAAATGAGTTCCGAAAATACAAAAGTGACAACTTCAAACTCCAGACCGCTCCTAATACAATCTTCGGCATTCTTCTTTGGCTACTAATTTTCCTGCTCGAAGTCGAAGTCCTTGAAAGTATGAATGAATATTGTAGAAAGAGAGAGAGAAGTGAATTGAAGTGTGTGGAAAAATGGATGACAAATGGCCCCTTTTATATTTGAAATTTGGATGGGAAATGGCTGGCATGCCGGTCTGGCTCAGGCCGGTGTGGGAGGCCAGTGCCAGGAAAGCCATTTCCTTTTCCCTTCCTAAGTGCCCGGTGGCTAAGTCAATTGGCATGCCGGGGCCCATGTAACAGGCCGGCGTGGCAAGCCGACTCAGGAGGCCGATGTCAGGCTTCTGGTTTGCTATTTTCTTGGATTGTCTTGCTTGTTCCCGGGATCGTAACTTGGTTCCTGGGGTCGTAACTTGTCTTTCACCATTTTCGCTCAAGAATCTTCGTTTTAGCTCCAATTCTCTTGATTCCTTTTGCATCATCTTAGTAATTTTTTGATCTTCAATTTAAACTGACAAAGCGAGTATTTTGCCGATAAAGCTTGGAACTTTATTTTTTTGGACTTTAATACCGGGGTGAAAACGTGACTTTTTAGCCGATATCACTTCTTACTACACACTTCTCAAGTCTATCTTAGAATACTTTCGAGGACCTCTCACCTATGAGCGGGAAAATTAGTACCTTGAGGCAAACGCCAAAGATCGTATTAGGAGCTGTCTAGAGGTTGAAGTTGTCACTTTTGTACTTTCGGAACTTATCTAATCTACTGGTACTTTTATCCCTTTACTCTATCTGTTATAATACTTTCTATTAATATTATGATAGATGATATTATTGCGATGATTAACAAGTAGTTATCTTGAGTGTTTGTTATGATGTAATAAGTTACGGTGTTGAAATTATGACTGTCTAATGTGTTGATGTTGAGATGCTTTCCGATTATTGTGACACCCCCAAATAGGGCCTGGGGTATTTGTGTCTAATTATATCAAATTACAGTTGTATAAACGAGTGATAATGCTAAAAACGAACATATATTTCATAGCATTATCCCTCAAGAAAGACAATCTTTTAGTTGCAGTTGTCCTATTTACAAGTAATATTCGTTTAAATAATAAAAGGTGAAGACAAAAGACGGATTCGATGAATTGAAGACGCAAACGACCAAAAAGCTCAAAAGTACAAAGTACAATCAAAAAGGTTCAAATTATTGATGAGAAACGTCTAAAAATGACAAGAGTACAAGATGCAAAACGCAAAGTACACGATATAAAATAGTTCGAAAGGACGTTCGAAAATCCGGAACCGGGACATGAGTCAACTCTCAACGCACGACGCAACGGAGTGAAAGTTACAAATAAATTATGTATATAAATATAATATAATATATAATTAATTATATAAATTATATATATTATATTTATATAATAAAACGTCGGCAAAGAAGATCCAAAAAGGGATGAGCTGTAAAAGCAAACTCCGCGACTTGCGGAGTTTGAAGGGTTAGAGTACCGCGACTCGCGAAGAAACCAGGTCCCAGAATGTCTATAAAAGGCAGCAAATTCGACGAGTTTTAAATATCCATCCATCAATCTCTCTATCTATATGTAAACGTATATATATATATTTATATTTTAATTTTAATTTTAATTTTAAATCCTAATAATAAGGGTATGTTAGCGAATGTTGTAAGGGTGTAAGTCGAAATTATGTCCGTATAACGCTACGCTATTTTTAATCATTGTAAGTTATGTTCAACCTTTTTACATTAATGTCTCGTACCTAAATTATTATTATGCTTATTTAAGACGAAGTAATCATGATGTTGGGCTAAAAATATTAAAATTGGGTAATTGGGCTTTGTACCATAATTGGGGTTTGGACAAAAGAACGACACTTGTGGAAATTAGACTATGGGCTATTAATGGGCTTTATATTTGTTTAACTAAATGATAGTTTGTTAATTTTAATATAAAGATTTACAATTGGATGTACCTATAAATAACCATATACACTCGATCGGACACGATGGGCGGGATATTTATATGTACGAATAATCGTTCATTTAACCGGACACGAGAACGCATTAATAGTCTATTGAATTATTAAAACAGGGGTGAAATTATGTACAAGGACACTTGGCATAATTGATAACAAAGTATTAAAACCATGGGTTACACGCAGTCGATAACCTGGTGTAATTATTAAACAAAGTAATAAAACCTTGTTACAGTTTAAGTCCCCAATTAGTTGGAATATTTGACTTCGGGTATAAGGATAATTTGACGAGGACACTCGCATCTTAAATTTATGACCGATGGACTGTTATGGACAAAAACCAGACGGATATATTAAATAATCCAGGACAAAGGACAATTAACCCATGGGCATAAAACTAAAATCAACACGTCAAACATCATGATTACGGAAGTTTAAATAAGCATAATTCTTTTATTTCATAATTAATTTCCTTTATTTTATATTTAATTACACTTCTAATTATCGCACTTTTATTTATTTTATATTTAATTGCACTTCTAATTATCGCACTTTTATTTATTGTTATTTAATTGCACTTTTAATTATCGTACTTTTTAATTATCGCAATTTTATTTTATCGCACTTTTATTTATCGCAATTTCATTATCGTTATTTACTTTACGCTTTAAATTAAGTCTTGTATTTATTTTTAATATTTTACATTAGGTTTTAACTGCGACTAAAGTTTTAAAAATCGACAAACCGGTCATTAAACGGTAAAAACCCCCCTTTATAATAATAATATTACTTATTTATATATTTGTATTTTTATAAATTAAAACTAATATAGCGTTAAGCTTTGTTTAAAGATTTTCCCTGTGGAACGAACCGGACTTACTAAAAACTACACTACTGTACGATTAGGTACACTGCCTATAAGTGTTGTAGCAAGGTTTAAGTATATCCATTCTATAAATAAATAAATATCTTGTGTAATATTGTTTCGTATTTAATAGTTTTTCCTAGTAAAATTTAATAGTATTTTATACCCCTTAGCTTTAACATCAAGTATTTTTGGCGCCGCTGCTGGGGACCAATCTGAAATGTCCCGTTCTTATTGATTAAAAACGTTCCATATTAATTGATTTCGTTGCGAGGTTTTGACCTCTATAGGAGACGTTTTTCAAAGACTGCATTCATTTTAAAACAAACCATAACCTTTATTTCATCAATAAAGGTTTAAAAAGCTTTACGTAGATTATCAAATAATGATAATCTAAAATATCCTGTTTACACACGACCATTACATAATGGTTTACAATACAAATATGTTACAACAAAATAAGTTTCTTGAATGCAGTTTTTACACAATATCATACAAGCATGGACTCCAAATCTCGTCCTTATTTAAGTATGCGACAGCAGAAGCTCTTAATAATCACCTGAGAATAAACATGCTTAAAACGTCAATAAAAATGTTGGTGAGTTATAGGTTTAACCTATATATATCAAATCATAATAATAGACCATAAGATTTCATATTTCAATACACACCCCATACATAGAGATAAAAGTCATTCATATGGTGAACACCTGGTAACCGACATTAACAAGATGCATATATAAGAATATCCACATCATTCCGGGACACCCTTCGGATATGATATAAATTTCGAAGTAGTAAAGCATCCGGTACTTTGGATGGGGTTTGTTAGGCCCAATAGATCTATCTTTAGGATTCGCGTCAATTAGGGTATCTGTTCCCTAATTCTTAGATTACCAGACTTAATAAAAAGGGGCATATTCGATTTCGATAATTCAACCATAGAATGTAGTTTCACGTACTTGTGTCTATTTTGTAAATCATTTATAAAACCTACATGTATTCTCATCCCAAAAATATTAGATTTTAAAAGTGGGACTATAACTCACTTTCACAGATTTTTATTTCGTCGAGAAGTAAGACTTGGCCACTGGTTGATTCACGAACCTATAACAATATATACATATATATCAAAGTATGTTCAAAATATATTTACAACACTTTTAATATATTTTGATGTTTTAAGTTTATTAAGTCAGCTGTCCTCGTTAGTAACCTACAACTAGTTGTCCACAGTTAGATGTACAGAAATAAATCGATAAATATTATCTTGAATCAATCCACGACCCATTGTATACGTATCTCAGTATTGATCACAACTCAAACTATATATATTTTGGAATCAACCTCAACCCTGTATAGCTAACTCCAACATTCACATATAGAGTGTCTATGGTTGTTCCGAAATATATATAGATGTGTCGACATGATAGGTCGAAAAATTGTATACGTGTCTATGGTATCTCAAGATTACATAATATACAATACAAGTTGATTAAGTTATGGTTGGAATAGATTTGTTACCAATTTTCACGTAGCTAAAATGAGAAAAATTATCCAATCTTGTTTTACCCATAACTTCCTCATTTTAAATCCGTTTTGAGTGAATCAAATTGCTATGGTTTCATATTGAACTCTATTTTATGAATATAAACAGAAAAAGTATAGGTTTATAGTCGAAAAAATAAGTTACAAGTCGTTTTTGTAAAGGTAGTCATTTCAGTAGAAAGAACGACGTCTAGATGACCATTTTAGAAAACATACTTCCACTTTGAGTTTAACCATAATTTTTGGATATAGTTTCATGTTCATAATAAAAATCATTTTCTCAGAATAACAACTTTTAAATCAAAGTTTATCATAGTTTTTAATTAACTAACCCAAAACAGCCCGCGGTGTTACTACGATGGCGTAAATCCGGTTTTACGGTGTTTTTCGTGTTTCCAGGTTTTAAATCATTAAGTTAGCATATCATATAGATATATAACATGTGTTTAGTTGATTTTAAAAGTCAAGTTAGAAGGATTAACTTTTGTTTGCGAACAAGTTTAGAATTAACTAAACTATGTTCTAGTGATTACAAGTTTAAACCTTCGAATAAGATAGCTTTATATGTATGAATCGAATGATGTTATGAACATCATTACTACCTACTGGAAAAGAGAAAAATGGATCTAGCTTCAACAGATCCTTGGATGGCTCGAAGTTCTTGAAGCAGAATCATGACACGAAAACAAGTTCAAGTAAGATCATCACTTGAAATAAGATTGTTATAGTTATAGAAATTGAACCAAAGTTTGAATATGATTATTACCTTGTATTAGAATAATAACCTACTGTAAGAAACAAAGATTTCTTGAGGTTGGATGATCACCTTACAAGATTGAAAGTGAGCTAGCAAACTTGAAAGTATTCTTGATTTTATGTAACTAGAACTTGTAGAATTTATGAAGAACACTTAGAACTTGAAGATAGAACTTGAGAGAGATCAATTAGATGAAGAAAATTGAAGAATGAAAGTGTTTGTAGGTGTTTTTGGTCGTTGGTGTATGGATTATATATAAAGGATATGTAATTTTGTTTTCATGTAAATAAGTCATGAATGATTACTCATATTTTTGTAATTTCATGAGATATTTCATGCTAGTTGCCAAATGATGGTTCCCACATGTGTTAGGTGACTCACATGGGCTTCTAAGAGCTGATCATTGAAGTGTATATACCAATAGTACATACATCTAAAAGCTGTGTATTGTACGAGTACGAATACGGGTGCATACGAGTAGAATTGTTGATGAAACTGAACGAGGATGTAATTGTAAGAATTTTTGTTAAGTAGAAGTATTTTGATAAGTGTATTGAAGTCTTTCAAAAGTGTATAAATACATATTAAAACACTACATGTATTTACATTTTAACTGAGTCGTTAAGTCATCGTTAGTCGTTACATGTAAATGTTGTTTTGAAACCTTTAGGTTAACGATCTTGTTGAATGTTGTTAACCCATTATTTATTATAACAAATGAGATGTTAAATTGTTATATTATCATGATATTATGATATATAATATATCTTAGTATGATATATATACAGTTAAATGTCGTTACAACGATAATCGTTACATATATGTCTCGTTTCAAAATCATTAAGTTAGTAGTCTTATTTTTACATATGTATTTCATTGTTAATACACATAATAATATATTTACTTATCATTTAATATAATTAACCAAGTGTATCAATATCTTAATATGATTCATATGTACCTAGTAAGACGTTGTTATAACGATAATCGTTATATATATCGTTTTCGAGTTTCTTAAATTAATAGTCTCATTTTTATGTATATAACTCATTGTTAAAATACCTAATGAGATACATACTTATAATAAAATCATGTTAACTATATATATAACCATATATATGTCATCGTATAGTTTTTACAAGTTTTAACGTTCGTGAATCACCAGTCAACTTGGGTGGTCAATTGTCTATATGAAACCTATTTCAATTAATCAAGTCTTAACAAGTTTGATTGCTTAACATGTTGGAAACATTTAATCATGTAAATATCAATCTCAATTAATATATATAAACATGGAAAAGTTCGGATCACTACAGTACCTACCCGTTAAATAAATTTCGTCCCGAAATTTTAAGCTGTTGAAGGTGTTGACGAATCTTCTGGAAATAGATGCGGGTATTTCTTCTTCATCTGATCTTCACACTCCCAGGTGAACTCGGGTCCTCTACGAGCATTCCATCGAACCTTAACAATTGGTATCTTGTTTTGCTTAAGTCTTTTAACCTCACGATCCATTATTTCGACGGGTTCTTCGATGAATTGAAGTTTTTCGTTGATTTGGATTTCATCTAACGGAATAGTGAGATCTTCTTTAGCAAAACATTTCTTCAAATTCGAGACGTGGAAAGTGTTATGTACAGCCGCGAGTTGTTGAGGTAACTCAAGTCGGTAAGCTACTGGTCCGACACGATCAATAATCTTGAATGGTCCAATAAACCTTGGATTTAATTTCCCTCATTTACCAAATCGAACAACGCCTTTCCAAGGTGCAACTTTAAGCATGACCATCTCTCCAATTTCAAATTCTATATCTTTTCTTTTAATGTCAGCGTAGCTCTTTTGTCGACTTTGGGCGGTTTTCAACCGTTGTTGAATTTGGATGATCTTCTCGGTAGTTTCTTGTATAATCTCCGGACCCGTAATCTGTCTATCCCCCACTTCACTCCAACAAATCGGAGACCTGCACTTTCTACCATAAAGTGCTTCAAACGACGCCATCTCAATGCTTGAATGGTAGCTGTTGTTGTAGGAAAATTCTGCTAACGGTAGATGTCGATCCCAACTGTTTCCGAAATCAATAACACATGCTCGTAGCATGTCTTCAAGCGTTTGTATCGTCCTTTCGCTCTGCCCATCAGTTTGTGGATGATAGGCAGTACTCATGTCTAGACGAGTTCCTAATGCTTGCTGTAATGTCTGCCAGAATCTTGAAATAAATCTGCCATCCCTATCAGAGATAATAGAGATTGGTATTCCATGTCTGGAGACGACTTCCTTCAAATACAGTTGTGCTAACTTCTCCATCTTTTCATCTTCTCTTATTGGCAGGAAGTGTGCTGATTTGGTGAGACGATCAACTATTACCCAAATAGTATCAAAACCACTTGCAGTCCTTGGCAATTTAGTGATGAAATCCATGGTAATGTTTTCCCATTTCCATTCCGGGATTTCGGGTTGTTGAAGTAGACCTGATGGTTTCTGATGCTCAGCTTTGACCTTAGAACACGTCAAACATTCTCCTACGTATTTAGCAACATCGGCTTTCATACCCGGCCACCAAAAATGTTTCTTGAGATCCTTGTACATCTTTCCCGTTCCAGGATGTATTGAGTATCTGGTTTTATGAGCTTCTCTAAGTACCATTTCTCTCATATCTCCAAATTTTGGTACCCAAATCCTTTCAGCCCTATACCAGGTTCCGTCTTCCCGAATATTAAGATGCTTCTCCGATCCTTTGGGTATTTCATCCTTTAAATTTCCCTCTTTTAAAACTCCTTGTTGCGCCTCCTTTATTTGAGTAGTAAGGTTATTATGAATCATTATATTCATAGATTTTACTCGAATGGGTTCTCTGTCCTTCCTGCTCAAGGCATCGGCTACCACATTTGCCTTCCCCGGGTGGTAACGAATCTCAAAGTCGTAATCATTCAACAATTCAATCCACCTACGCTGCCTCATATTCAGTTGTTTCTGATTAAATATGTGTTGAAGACTTTTGTGGTCGGTATATATATAATAATTTTGACCCCATATAAGTAGTGCCTCCAAGTCTTTAATGCAAAAACAACCGCGCCTAATTCCAAATCATGCGTCGTATAATTTTGCTCGTGAATCTTCAATTGTCTAGAGGCATAAGCAATCACCTTCGTTCGTTGCATTAATACACAACCAAGACCTTGCTTTGATGCGTCACAATAAATCATAAAATCATCATTCCCTTCAGGCAATGACAATATAGGTGCCGTAGTTAGCTTTTTCTTCAATAACTGAAACGCTTTCTCTTGTTCATCCTTCCATTCACATTTCTTCCCTTTATGCGTTAATGCAGTCAAGGGTTTTGCTATTCTGGAAAAGTCTTGGATGAACCTTCTGTAGTAACCAGCTAGTCCTAAAAACTAGCGTATGTGTTTCGGAGTTTTCGGGGTTTCCCACTTTTCAACGTTTCTATCTTTGCCGGATCCACCTTAATACCTTCTTTGTTCACTATGTGACCGAGGAATTGAACTTATTCCAACCAAAATGCACACTTTGAAAACTTAGCGTACAATTCTTCCTTCCTCAATACTTCTAACACCTTTTTCAAATGTTCACCGTGTTCTTGGTCATTCTTTGAGTAAATAAGTATGTCATCAATGAAAACAATGACAAACTTGTCAAGGTATGGTCCACACACTCGGTTCATAAGGTCCATGAACACAGCTGGTGCATTAGTTAAACCAAACGGCATGACCATAAACTCGTAATAACCGTAACGTGTTCTGAAAGCAGTCTTTGGAATATCATCTTCTTTCACCCGCATTTGATGATACCCGGAACGTAAGTCAATCTTTGAATAAACAGACGAGCCTTGTAGTTGATCAAATAAGTCGTCGATTCTCGGTAGTGGGTAGCGGTTCTTGATGGTAAGTTTGTTCAACTCTCGGTAGTCGATACACAACCTGAATGTACCATCTTTCTTCTTGACAAACAAAACAGGAGCTCCCCACGGTGATGTGCTTGGTCGAATGAAACCACGTTCTAAAAGTTCTTGTAATTGGCTTTGTAGTTCTTTCATCTCGCTGGGTGCGAGTCTGTAAGGAGCACGAGCTATTGGTGCAGCTCCTGGTACAAGATCTATTTGAAATTCAACGGATCGATGTGGGGGTAATCCCGGTAATTCTTTCGGAAATACATCGGGAAATTCTTTTGCAATGGGAACATCATTGATGCTCTTTTCTTCAGTTTGTACTTTCTCGACGTGTGCTAGAACAGCATAGCAACCTTTTCTTATTAGTTTTTGTGCCTTCAAATTACTAATAAGATGTAGCTTCGTGTTGCCCTTTTCTCCGTACACCATTAAGGGTTTTCCTTTTTCTCGTATAATGCGAATTGCATTTTTGTAATAGACGATCTCTGCTTTCACTTCTTTCAACCAGTCCATACCGATTATCACATCAAAACTCCCTAACTCTACTGGTATCAAATCAATCTTAAATGTTTCGCTAACCAGTTTAATTTCTCGATTCCGACATATATTATCTGCTGAAATTAATTTACCATTTGCTAATTCGAGTAAAAATTTACTATCCAAAGGCGTCAATGGACAACTTAATTTAGCACAAAAATCTCTACTCATATAGCTTCTATCCGCACCCGAATCAAATAAAACGTAAGAAGATTTATTGTCAATAAGAAACGTACCCGTAACAAGCTCCGGGTCTTCCTGTGCCTCTACCGCATTAATATTGAAAACTCTTCCGCGGCCTTGTCCATTCGTGTTCTCCTGGTTCGGGCAATTTCTAATAATGTGGCCCGGTTTTCCACATTTATAACAAACTACATTGGCATAACTTGCTCCGACACTACTTGCTCCGCCATTACTCGTTCCGACACCATTTGTTCCTTTCGTTCTATTAACCCCTAGTCCGTAGACCTCACACTTCGCCGCGCTATGACCATTTCTTTTACACTTGTTGCAAAATTTGGTGCAGAACCCTGAGTGATACTTTTCACACCTTTGGCATAGCTGCTTCTGATTGTTGTTGTTGTTGCGGTTATTATTGTTGTTGGGATGATTGTTGTAGTTGCTGTTGTTGTTGTTGTTGGGCCGTTTGTTGTAGTTGCGATTGATGTTGCGATTGTTGGGATAATTGTTGCAATTATTGTTGTAATTGCTGTTGTTATTGTATTGGTGATTCTTATCACCGTTTTCCTCCCACTTTCTTTTGACTTGCTTCACATTGGCCTCTTCAGTAGTCTGTTCTTTAATTCTTTCTTCAATCTGGTTCACTAGTTTGTGAGCCATTCTACATGCCTGTTGTATAGAGGCGGGCTCGTGTGAACTTATATCTTCTTGGATTCTTTCCGGTAATCCTTTCACAAATGCGTCGATCTTCTCTTCCTCATCTTCGAATGCTCCCGGACACAATAGGCACAATTCTGTGAATCGTCTTTCGTACGTGGTAATATCAAATCCTTGGGTTCGTAACGCTCTAAGTTCTGTCTTGAGCTTATTGACCTCGGTTCTGGGACGGTACTTCTCGTTCATCAAGTGCTTGAATGCTGACCACGGTAGTGCGTACGCATCGTCTTGTCCCACTTGCTCTAGATAGGTATTCCACCATGTTAACGCAGAACCTGTGAAGGTATGCGTAGCGTACTTCACTTTGTCCTCTTCAATACACTTACTTATGGCAAACACCGATTCGACCTTCTCGGTCCATCGTTTCAATCCGATCGGTCCTTCGGTTCCATTAAATTCCAAAGGTTTGCAGGCAGTGAATTCTTTGTAGGTGCATCCTACATGATTTCCTGTACTGCTAGATCCAAGGTTATTATTGGTATGTAGCGCAACCTGTACTGCGGCTATGTTTGAAGCTAGAAAAGTACGAAATTCCTCTTCATTCATATTCACAGTGTGTCGAGTAGTCGGTGCCATTTCCTTCAAAATTATCAAATGGAACAAGTTAATCATACAGAATATTAAGAGTAGTTAATAGTATTTCGTAGCATAATATGAACTCATTTATAAAAGCTTTTTCTTCATATTAGCGTTTTATAAGTTTAAATTCGGGTAGTACCTACCCGTTAAGTTCATACTTAGTAGCTAATATACAATTCAACTACTACAATTCTATATGAAAAACTGATTATAATAATATTTAGCGTTCAAACTTTTATACAATATTTTACAAACTTACAATACCGCTTATTTTACATAAAGCATGAAATATAGCACACAATAACTTTGATACAAGATAGTTGTGAAGATAATTCTAGCTAGTACACAAGTCGTTCAGCAAAGGCAATAAAGACACGTAATTCATACGTCCAGAAACAAGTCATGCATTTTGGTTTTACTAGGACTACTTCCCATCCTTGGTCTTGTGGAACATAACCGTTATGGCTATTGATAAGACAGCGTGTTGTAATGTCGTCAAAGGGACGAGGGTTACGTAATGTCCAATAGTCCCGTAACAATCTAAAAACCTCATTTCTTACCCCAATTACCGACTCCGTCACTTGTGGGAACGTTTTGTTTAATAGTTGTAGCCCGATGTTCTTGTTCTCACTTTGGTGAGAAGCGAACATTACTAATCCGTAAGCATAACATGCTTCTTTATGTTGCATGTTAGCCGCTTTTTCTAAATCACGAAGTCCAATATTCGGATATATTGAGTCAAAATAATTTCTTAATCCATTGCGTAAAATAGCATTTGGGTTCCCCGCAATATATGCGTCAAAGTAAACACATCGTAACTTATGGATTTCCCAATGTGATATCCCCCATATTTCGAACGAAAGCCTTTTATAAACCAAGGCATTCTTGGAACGTTCTTCGAATGTCTTACAAACTGATCTCGCCTTAAATAGTTATGTCAAAGAATTCTGACCGACTCTAGACAAGATTTCATCAATCATGTCTTCGGGTAGGTCTCTTAAAATATTGGGTTGTCTATCCATTTTGTGTTTTTATACTGTAAAATAGACAAGAGTTAGATTCATAAAAAAAATACTTATTAATACAAGCAATTTTTACATATATCATAAAGCATAAGCACACTATATTACATATATTACACCACACGAATACAACTATCTTATTCCGAATTGCTTGTTTCTTCTTCTTCGGTTTTGGTTCGTTTTGCCAAGTTTCTAGGGATATATGATGTTCCCCTAATACTAGCTGTTATTTTCCACAACGGTTTAGAAAAACCTGGTGGTTTAGAGGTTCCTGGGTCATTGTTACAACTTAAGGACTTCGGGGGTTGACGATACATATAAAGTTCATCGGGGTTGGAATTAGATTTCTCTATTTTTATGCCCTTTCCCTTATTATTTTCTTTTGCCTTTTTAAATTCAGTTGAGGTAATTTCTATAACATCATCGGAATTCTCGTCGGAATCCGATTCATCGGAGAATTGGTAATCCTCCCAATATTTTGCTTCCTTGGCGGAAACACCATTCACCATAATTAACCTTGGTCGGTTGGTTGAGGATTTTCTTTTACTTAACCGTTTTATTATTTCCCCCACCGGTTCTATTTCCTCCTCCGGTTCCTCTTCTTCCGGTTCTGATTCTTCTTCCGATTCCGACTCTTCTTCCGGTTCCTCTTCGGGAACTTGTGAATCAGTCCACGAATCATTCCAATTTACATTTGACTCTTCATTATTATTAGGTGAGTCAATGGGACTTGTTCTAGAGGTAGACATCTATCACATAATATCAAACACGTTAAGAGATTAATATATCACATAATATTCACATGTTAAAAATATATAGTTTCCAACAAAATTTGTTAAGCAATCATTTTTCAATTAAACACGGTCAAAGTCCAGACTCACTAATGCATCCTAACAAACTCGATAAGACACACTAATGCAAAATTCTGGTTCTCTAAGACCAACGCTCGGATACCAACTGAAATTTCCCGTTCTTATTGATTAAAAACGTTCCATATTAATTGATTTCGTTGCGAGGTTTTGACCTCTATAGGAGACGTTTTTCAAAGACTGCATTCATTTTAAAACAAACCATAACCTTTATTTCATCAATAAAGGTTTAAAAAGCTTTACGTAGATTATCAAATAATGATAATCTAAAATATCCTGTTTACACACGACCATTACATAATGGTTTACAATACAAATATGTTACAACAAAATAAGTTTCTTGAATGCAGTTTTTACACAATATCATACAAGCATGGACTCCAAATCTCGTCCTTATTTAAGTATGCGACAGCGGAAGCTCTTAATAATCACCTGAGAATAAACATGCTTAAAACGTCAACAAAAATGTTGGTGAGTTATAGGTTTAACCTATATATATCAAATCATAATAATAGACCACAAGATTTCATATTTCAATACACATCCCATACATAGAGATAAAAGTCATTCATATGGTGAACACCTGGTAACCGACATTAACAAGATGCATATATAAGAATATCCCCATCATTCCGGGACACCCTTCGGATATGATATAAATTTCGAAGTACTAAAGCATCCGGTACTTTGGATGGGGTTTGTTAGGCCCAATAGATCTATCTTTAGGATTCACGTCAATTAGGGTGTCTGTTCCCTAATTCTTAGATTACCAGACTTAATAAAAAGGGGCATATTCGATTTCGATAATTCAACCATAGAATGTAGTTTCACGTACTTGTGTCTATTTTGTAAATCATTTATAAAACCTGCATGTATTCTCATCCCAAAAATATTAGATTTTAAAAGTGGGACTATAACTCACTTTCACAGATTTTTATTTCGTCGGGAAGTAAGACTTGGCCACTGGTTGATTCACGAACCTATAACAATATATACATATATATCAAAGTATGTTCAAAATATATTTACAATACTTTTAATATATTTTGATGTTTTAAGTTTATTAAGTCAGCTGTCCTCGTTAGTAAACTACAACTAGTTGTCCACAGTTAGATGTACAGAAATAAATCGATAAATATTATCTTGAATCAATCCACGACCCAGTGTATACGTATCTCAGTATTGATCACAACTCAAACTATATATATTTTGGAATCAACCTCAACCCTGTATAGCTAACTCCAACATTCACATATAGAGTGTCTATGGTTGTTCCGAAATATATATAGATGTGTCGACATGATAGGTCGAAACATTGTATACGTGTCTATGGTATCTCAAGATTACATAATATACAATACAAGTTGATTAAGTTATGGTTGGAATAGATTTGTTACCAATTTTCACGTAGCTAAAATGAGAAAAATTATCCAATCTTGTTTTACCCATAACTTCTTCATTTTAAATCCGTTTTGAGTGAATCAAATTGCTATGGTTTCATATTGAACTCTATTTTATGAATCTAAACAGAAAAAGTATAGGTTTATAGTCGAAAAAATAAGTTACAAGTCGTTTTTGTAAAGGTAGTCATTTCAGTCGAAAGAACGACGTCTAGATGACCATTTTAGAAAACATACTTCCACTTTGAGTTTAACCATAATTTTTGGATATAGTTTCATGTTCATAATAAAAATCATTTTCTCAGAATAACAACTTTTAAATCAAAGTTTATCATAGTTTTTAATTAACTAACCCAAAACAGCCCGCGGTGTTACTACGACGGCGTAAATCCGGTTTTACGGTGTTTTTCGTGTTTCCAGGTTTTAAATCATTAAGTTAGCATATCATATAGATATAGAACATGTGTTTAGTTGATTTTAAAAGTCAAGTTAGAAGGATTAACTTTTGTTTGCGAACAAGTTTAGAATTAACTAAACTATGTTCTAGTGATTACAAGTTTAAACCTTCGAATAAGATAGCTTTATATGTATGAATCGAATGATGTTATGAACATCATTACTACCTTAAGTTCCTTGGATAAACCTACTGGAAAAGAGAAAAATGGATCTAGCTTCAACGGATCCTTGGATGGCTCGAAGTTCTTGAAGCAGAATCATGACACGAAAACAAGTTCAAGTAAGATCATCACTTGAAATAAGATTGTTATAGTTATAGAAATTGAACCAAAGTTTGAATATGATTATTACCTTGTATTAGAATGATAACCTACTGTAAGAAATAAAGATTTCTTGAGGTTGGATGATCACCTTACAAGATTGGAAGTGAGCTAGCAAACTTGAAAGTATTCTTGATTTTATGTAACTAGAACTTGTAGAATTTATGAAGAACACTTAGAACTTGAAGATAGAACTTGAGAGAGATCAATTAGATGAAGATAATTGAAGAATGAAAGTGTTTGTAGGTGTTTTGGTCGTTGGTGTATGGATTAGATATAAAGGATATGTAATTTTGTTTTCATGTAAATAAGTCATGAATGATTACTCATATTTTTGTAATTTTATGAGATATTTCATGCTAGTTGCCAAATGATGGTTCCCACATGTGTTAGGTGACTTAAATGGGCTGCTAAGAGCTGATCATTGAAGTGTATATACCAATAGTACATACATCTAAAAGCTGTGTATTGTACGAGTACGAATACGGGTGCATACGAGTAGAATTGTTGATGAAACTGAACGAGGATGTAATTGTAAGCATTTTTGTTAAGTAGAAGTATTTTGATAAGTGTATTGAAGTCTTTCAAAAGTGTATAAATACATATTAAAACACTACATGTATATACATTTTAACTGAGTCGTTAAGTCATCGTTAGTCGTTACATGTAAATGTTGTTTTGAAACCTTTAGGTTAACGATCTTGTTGAATGTTGTTAACCCATTATTTATTATAACAAATGAGATGTTAAATTGTTATATTATCATGATATTATGATATATAATATATCTTAGTATGATATATATACAGTTAAATGTCGTTACAACGATAATCGTTACATATATGTCTCGTTTCGAAATCATTAAGTTAGTAGTCTTATTTTTACATATGTATTTCATTGTTAATACACTTAATAATATATTTACTTATCATTTAATATAATTAACCAAGTGTATCAATATCTTAATATGATTCATATGTACCTAGTAAGACGTTTTTATAACGATAATCGTTATATATATCGTTTTCGAGTTTCTTAAATTAATAGTCTCATTTTTATGTATATAACTCATTGTTAAAATACCTAATGAGATACATACTTATAATAAAATCATGTTAACTATATATATAACCATATATATGTCATCGTATAGTTTTTACAAGTTTTAACGTTCGTGAATCACCGGTCAACTTGGGTGGTCAATTGTCTATATGAAACCTATTTCAATTAATCAAGTCTTAACAAGTTTGATTGCTTAACATGTTGGAAACATTTAATCATGTAAATATCAATCTCAATTAATATATATAAACATGGAAAAGTTCGGCTCACTACACAATCTAGCTTAAAAGCCGGAAGCGCAACGCTATATTAAAAAAAAGATTTTTATTTTTAGTTTACTTTTATAAAAAAATACGCTTTTGTAAAAATACGTTTTAAGAATTCAAAAATATAAAAAGAAAAACAAAAATTTATATATTTTTAAGAGTTTGTTAAAAGTTTTATAAAGTTTCTTTATTTTTATTTTAGTGTTAAAAAAAATATAAGTTTTATTTAAATATTTCGTATTTATTTAAAACATAAAAAAAAAATAACCTGTCTAACGAAACCAGCCTGTCATTTGAATTTGCATTCTCCGCGACTCGTGGAGTTTGTTGCCAGCTAGGCACCGCACTCGCGGAGTTTAACCTGACGTGCCTGACATAACCCTAATCGCATTAATTACGGAGTATTATTAATTATTATTATTAATAAACCCTAAATTAGTTTAATTATTATTATTATTTAGTTTAAGTTTTTTAAATTAATTAATAATATTACATTATAATTAGTTTTATTTGTATATAAAAAATTTATACTTTTATAAAATAAATAATATAAAAATAATATTTTTAAAAAAATTGTACTCTTTATCAATTTTAAGCCTATTTTTATTTTTGTAACTTTTTAATCGTTTATTCATAATATTTATATTTTTCGCTCGTATCTAATTTTAAGTTCTAGTAGTTACCGTAGCTTATTTTTATTTCTAGATTTTTAGGCTTTGCCGTAAAACCTCTTAAGTGCTTTCTCTTTAGACTAAGATCTAGGTGCTTTAGAATTTTGCGACGCCTTTTTAAGTTTTAGTACCTTTTTAAGTTATTGCCATTTGGGATATAGTTTTTCTTTTAAGCTTTAATATTTTTAGACGCAACTTTTAATTTTTTAGTTTTTAGTTCCTTTTTAAGTTTTAACGCGCTACTTTCTTATTTTTTTTTCGACGCCTTTTACCTATGTATCAATTATCACTCCAATTATTAATCTCAATTTGCAATTTTAATTTTAAGTTAGTGATAATAATAAGGTTGGGTTAGTCGAGTGTTTTAAAGTTTTATAAGTCGCTCTTTTTCTTTCTTATTTTTCGACGCCTTTTATTTTTCAACGCTTTTCTTTTTCGACCTTTTTCGACGCGCTCTTTTTCTTTCTTATTTCTCGTCATTCTAGTTTTTAGGACATAGATTTTTATTCTATTTCTTCTCTAAACTTCTTAAAATTACGAAAATTTATTTTAAGTGGTTAAATTGATAGACATCAAAATTTTCTGGTTCGTAGTAATAGTTGGATTTGTACGTGGACCGGGTTATTGGAGCCAAACAGTACTCAATTATATTGAGACCAAACGAATCCTGCCCCTCTGCTGCATCTTTTGGCTATTCAAAACGTGGGCAAAATCAGAAAAGTCTATTAATTGGATAACTTATATAATTTTTATTTCCTTTTAAAAACTAATAGGATATTCAGTGAATGCACCGAGCAAGACGTTCACCACCTTTTGTACGTTCACCACCTGTAACCAGATCAAGACATCTAGCAAATATTGTCGCCGTTGATTTTTCTTTAGAATCGTCATCCAGTCGACCAAGTACTCCAATTCAAATTTCCGATAATCCATTTTTTGAACCCGACCTCACAATTGAGAATCCGGAGAATATTCAGGGACGATTCATAGATCCTGAACCATTAATTTTTCCTCCAGAACCACCAATCATTCAAACAGAGATTGTTGAGGAATGAACCATTAAATCAGAATCCTCTAGTGATTCAGATTCAACAAATTCAATCATGGAAAATCTGGAACCTTTAAGTATGGAAGACCGAATGAGAGCTAAACGCACTGTAAGACCCTAATCAGTTTGTACAGCAGTGTAAATATGTTACATAGAGTGTGGGTGATGTTGTGCAGTTAAACAGAAGTCACTGAGTGAGCTGAGCCTAGTGCGCGCCGTGCACACTAAAGGGAGCGCGCCGCGCACCCCTTACTGTAGCCGGGTTCCAGCTTTTTAAATCAGATATTTTGATGGGCATTTTGGTAAATTCACTTATGCACGGGTTAAAGACAGATAGGTCAGTTTGGGGAGCACCATTACTCCATTATCAACAACCTTATCACTTTAACTTTAATTCTAGAGAGAGATTGTGATTTTTGAGAGAGAAGGCTTAAATCCAAGAGGAAGGAGCTTGTTTTGGGTTAAAGTTCAAGCATTAAAGTCGTTCATCTTATCTCTAGCTTCGTTGTGGTAGTTGTGGTATGTTCTAATTTTATTTTCCTTACTTTAATTTAGTGTAAGGGTTAGGGTTTGAGTAAATGATGAACACAAAATCCATTATTAGTGATTTTGGGTGTTCTTGGGTAAAATTGAGTCTTGAATACTAATTGGTGACTAGTCTAGGGTTTCAAAGTATTAAATGATGTTTATGAACCCTAATTGGTGAGTTAATTGCTAACACACCTAGTTATTTAGTAAATGGGTGTTGGTTAGTTAGTGGATGACCCGAAATGGGTGTGTTGTCTTAAAATGGTTATTTGGGTAATAAATTGACCTAGTTTAGAAAGATGGGTATGAATTACCCTAATTATGTATTAGTTGGTGTTGTTGGACCTTAATCACTAGATTTTAAGTGATTAGCGGTGGTCTTGACTTTAATTGGGCAGTTTTGGTATAAATGGGTGATTTAATACATTAAGTCATTAAATGCTCATGTGTAAGTGTTAGTATTGAGTCCACTTTCTTGTGTGTTGATCAAGTACTTATTATATTAGGTACTTTGCTTTGAAGCTTGTGAAGGTTGAAATCGTCATCTAATTGTTAAGGTGAGTGAAATAATTATATGCGTATGTATATAATGTATCTATTTGTTGTAGCGTAAAAGGTGTAGTGTCGAGGTGTTAAGACACCACGTTTCACGTAAAGGGTGTAGCATCGAGGTGTTAAGATGCCACTCGGGTGTAGCATCGAGGTGTTAAGATGCCACCTAGGAGTGTAGTGTCGAGGTGTTAAGACACCACTCCGTAAAATAATGAGTGTTGCATCGAGGTGTTAAGATGCCACTCGGGGTGATGTGCCGAGGTGTTAAGGTGCCACCCTAGGGGTTAGTGGTGCGAGGTGTTAAGTGCCCTAATGGATATTATGAACACCGATGGCGTTTTTGCGAGCGCCGTTCCCTTGTACTATTGGTCGACCATGGTTACTTGTGTTGTAAGCATATTATATCATTTCGAGTTATATTATTATGCGGTTGTTGCTAGCTTGTGGTATTGGAGATTATAGCTTGTTAATGTGACGATAAGCTAATTTTGTTGCTAGCATGTTTGCGGTTTGTGTAAGTGTATGCAAGTAGGTATAATTATATATGTATTCGTATAATTATTGCATTCACTAAGCTTTGCTTACCCTCTCGTTGTTTACCATTTTATAGGTTCGGTTTTGGACAAGGGTAAGGGCATCGTATTGGACTAGAGATCCCGCTTGATACTAGGGGACGCTTTTGGCTTTAGTAGCTCTTGGAGTTTGACTGGTAGTTGGGTAGTTTAATCCCAAACGCCATGCTCATTGTGTAGTTTGGAACTTAAACTTTTTGGTGGTCGAAACTCTAAACTTGTATTAAACTTGTATTTTGGGTCGTGTGGGCCCCGCTTGTAAAACATCATTTTTATGTTTGATTCATGTTAGTTTTACATATATAAGTTTGTTGTGAAAAGCGTTCGGTCTAAAAATGTCGGGAAGTGGTCCATCTTTTTGAGTGTTAAAAACAGTTCGGACAGAAGCTGGAATGCTCTGTGCGCGCCGCGCACTACAGGGGATGCGCGCCGCGCACTCCCCTGTCCAGCAGCTTTTAAATATTTTTTTTTTGTTTGGGACTGTTTATGGTCGGTTATCGGGTTGGGTTGTTACAAGTGGTATCAGAGCATGGTCTAAGGGATTTAGGCGACTTGAGATAGGTGCCTAGACTTAGACCTTATTGTGTGAGCGCTTTATGCGGGACTTGTAGGACTTTGGGTCTAATCGGGAATTGTTAGTGCATTGGTTTATGAGAATTAACCTTGTGCTAATTGTTTGTGTTGTGTTTAGCAAGCATCAAGCGAGATAGGCGTTGTACTAGCGAGTTAATGCGACATGCTCGTGTAGTAATGACTAGCTACCATTATTACGGGCGCAAGTCGTGTTAAACAAGCAATGTACGACGATTGTTGAGCGAGATGGAGTAGTGTGGCATATATGTATATACACATGTAATTGTCCTTTCGTTTTTGTGGTTTAACCTATTTCGTTTTATAGAATGAAGACGAGAAACGGTCCCGATCATGATAACGGAAGTACAAGTGAGGACGCCGAGTTTTCGGCCAAGGTTGAGGCCGTCTTTAAAAAGTTAAAAGCTTATTTTCTTACGGACGTCCGAAAGGTCTTTCAAGATTCGGTGGATGAGCAAATAATCGATCTAATTAATGAACGAATGAAGGCCACTATCGAAGAGGCCCTTGACGCTAGGAATATCTATCCTCGAGGTGAAGGAGGCGAAGGAAGGCGGGACTTCCACTACAAGAACTTCAAGGATGCTCAACCCCCGATGTTTAATGGGGTGCGGGATCCTTTAAAAAGTACATGTTGGATCTCCGATATTGAGGGAGCTATCCGTACCGCGGAATGTCCTCCTGAAAAGAAGACGAGGTATGGTTCTAGCATGTTACGCGAAGAAGCTAAGTTGTGGTGGGACGATAAAATCAACTTGTATGGTGAAGAACAATGTATGGGTTTGACTTGGGAAGACTTCAAGAAAGAGTTTTTCAAAGAATACCGAACTTCTTCCGACCTCGATAGAATCCGGGACGAGTTGCACCATTTGTAATAAGGTTCCATGGATTTGGTTACCCTCAAGTCTACATTCTTGGCAAAGACTCGTTTTTGCCCGGAATATGTTGGTGATGATCATAAGCTCATGAAGGATTTCTACCGTACTTTGAATGATGAGTACAAGGGGAAGATTAGTCGGGGTATGGCTAAGACTTTTGATGAATTGTTTGAGTTGGCTCGGGGTTTTGAGCCGGAGGTTCCAAGAAAGAGTGATTTAATGTTTTCCAAAAGAAAGTTTGAAGGTTTTAGTTACTCTAACGCCTCAAGCAAGAAGAGAAAGAGCAAGAGGGGGGCCGAAAGTGTCAATAGTGCAAAGAAGGGCACTATCGGTGGGTTTTCTTATACGTGCTACAATTGTGGGCAACCGGGTCATATGGCTCGTGAGTGTCCGAAACCATCTTCCGGAAACAAGGTCACTTGTTTTAATTGCGGCAAAGAGGGGCATAAGAAGCCGGAGTGTCCCGACTTGCGAAACGACAATGTGAAGAGGTTAGAGAGGGCGGCGGGTACGGCTAGTGGTTGCAACTATTTGATGACCAATGATGAAGCCAAACAATCGCACGAAGTTGTCTCAGGCACTTAAATGGTTAATTCTAATCCAACAAGGATTCTTTTCGATAGCGGTGCAAATTTGTCATCTGTGTCTCCTAAATTCGTGCCTAAACTTAATAGACCGTTAGCTAAGTTAAGTCGTCTGATAGAAGTCGAAATAGTGGACGGCAAGACGGTGCTAGTGGTTGATGTGTGTGAAAATTGTGATGTTATTTTTGGTGCCGAAACCTTTAAAATTGATCTTATTCCAATGACCTTAGGCGACTTTGATATTGTCGTTGGTATGGATTAGCTCGATCGTTATAGAGCCGATATTGCATGCCATGATAAGTTTATTCGTGTGAAGACCCTAAGTGGGGGAGATTTAATTATTCATGGTGATAAGCGAAGGAGACCGGTGCCAATATGCACTTTTGCACGGGCACGTCGTTTTGTTGTTACCGGTGGCATGGCTTTCCTTGCTCATGTTGTTGATACTCGCAATGAGCCACCACCTATTCGTGAAATTCCGGTTGTTAGTGAATTCGAAGACGTTTTTCTGGACGAATTACCGGGTGTTCCGGCGAAAAGACAAGTTGAGTTTCGTATTGAGTTGGTTCCGGGAGCTACTCCCATTGCTAAAACTCCTTATCGTTTAGCCCCAACGGAAATGCAAGAGTTGTTAAATCAAACCCAAGAGTTGCTCGAGAAGGGTTTTATTCGACCGAATGCTTCGCCATGGGGCGCTCCGGTGTTATTTGTGAAGAAGAAAGATGGTAGTATGCGTATGTGCATTGATTACCGTGAGTTGAATAAAGTGATGATCAAGAATCTTTATCCATTACCTAGGATTGATGATTTATTTGATCAACTTCAAGGTGCAACGTATTTCTCTAAGATCGACCTACGGTCCGGCTATCACCAAATGCGTGTCCGTGAGGAAGACATTGAGAAAACGGCCTTTCGAACGCGTTATGGGCATTTTGAGTTTGTTGTGATGCCTTTCGGTCTTACGAATGCACCGGCGGCATTCATGGATCTTATGAACCAAGTGTGCCAACCTATGTTGGACAAGTCGGTAATAGTGTTCATTGACGACATACTAGTCTACTTGAAAAGTATGAACGAACATGAACATCATTTGCGTGAAGTATTGAAGACGCTACGAAAGGAGAAGTTGTATGCAAAGTTCTCCAAATGTGAATTTTGGATAAGGGAAGTTCAATTCCTTGGTCATATTGTGAACGAAAACGGTATTAAAGTAGATCCGGGGAAGATTGAGACGGTGAAGAGTTGGGGACGACCGACAACGCCTACGGAAATCCGAAGTTTTCTCGGATTGGCCGGTTATTATCGTCGGTTTATCCAAGATTTTTCTAAGATCGCTTCTTCGTTGACGAAATTGACAAGGAAGAATGCGAGGTTTGTTTGGGAGAACGAGCAAGAAATTGCTTTTCAATTGTTAAAAGAGAAGTTGTGTCAAGCTCCGGTGTTAGTGTTACCGGAAGGTGTTGAAGACATGGTGGTTTATTGTGATGCTTCCTTAAATGGTCTCGGGTGTGTTCTAATGCAAAGAGGTAAAGTCATCGCTTATGCCTCTCGACAATTAAACGAACATGAAACGAGGTATCCGACTCATGATCTTGAGTTGGCAGCGGTTGTGCATGCATTGAAAATTTGGCGCCATTACTTGTATGGTGTCAAGTGTACGATTTATTCGGATCATAAGAGTTTGAAACATCTCTTTAATCAACGAGATTTGAATTATCGCCAACGTAGGTGGATGGATGTGGTGAAAGACTATGATTGTGAGATACTTTATCATCCGGGTAAGGCGAACGTTGTCGCGGATGCGTTGAGTCAAAAGAGTCAACATCCGGCGATACGAGTTGGATCGTTACGTTTGATTATTACCAACGATTTTCTTGAAAAGCTTGGTGAGATTCAAATAGAGGCTTATGTTCACAACAAGCATATGGAGCGAATCGTGGGCCAATCGGAGTTTATTACTATGGGTCCGCGTGGTTTGTTGTCTTTCCAAGGAAGGGTGTGGGTGCCTAAGATGGGTGATTACCGACGAGTGCTATTTGATGAAGCACATAAGTCAAAATATTCCATTCATCCGGGCGCGACGAAAATGTATCTTGACTTGAAGAAAGATTATTGGTGGCCGGGCATGAAGCGTGATGTTGTGATGTGGTAAATTGCAACCGTTAGAAATTCCGAAATGGAAATGGGAGCACATTACCATGGATTTCATAACAAAGTTACCTAAGACGGCGAGAACCAAATTTGATACGATTTGGGTGATAGTTGACCGGTTGACGAAAAGTGCTTTGTTTCTTCCCATTAAAGAAGCGATATCGTCGGAGACCTTGGCTAAGTTGTTTATCAAAGAAGTGGTCGCTTGACATGGGGTTCCTATATCTATTATTTCGGATCGAGATACCCGTTTTACATCTCGATTTTGGGAAAAGTTTCATGAGGATATGGGTACACAATTGAAGTTGAGCACGGCGTATCATCCTCAAACGGACGGTCAAACCGAACGTACCAACCAAACTTTGGAAGATATGTTACGGGCGTGCATTATTGATTTCGGTGGTAGTTGGGATGAGCATTTGCCTTTGGTGGAATTCTCGTACAATAATAGTTATCATACTAGTATCGGGATGCCACCTTATGAGATGCTTTACGGGCGGAGGTGTCGAACTCCCATTTGTTGGGGAGAAGTGGGTCAAAGAGAAATCGGGAGTACCGATTTGGTTTTAGAGACGAATAACAAGATTGATATTATTCGGGAACATTTGAGAAAGGCTCAAGATAGACAAAAGTTTATGCCGACGAACGTAGACGAACGATCGAATTTCAAGAAGGCGATATGGTGATGCTTAAGGTTTCGCCATGGAAGGGTATTATTCGATTTCGAAAACGGGGAAAGTTAGCTCCTCGGTTTATTGGTCCCTTTAAAGTTTTAGCTCATGTTGGTGAAGTCGCGTATCGTTTGGAATTACCCGAAGAGCTTACGGGGATTCATTATACATTTCATGTTTCCCATCTCCGTAAGTGTCTTGCGGATGATTCATCATGGGTGCCGTTAGACGAAATTGAGCTAAACAATAAGTTAGAGTATATTGAGGAGCCAATTGCCATACTCGATGAGAAGGTCAAAAGGTTGAGGCATAAAGAGGTTAGGACTTTTAAAGTTCAATGGCGTCGTAGTAAGGGTTCAGAGATTACTTGGGAGCCCGAAGAATTCGTGTTGGTTTATCTTCCCTCTTGTCATGCGGCTTAGATCGCGAGGACGCGCTCCGAATAAGTGGGGGAGAGTTGTAAGACCCTAATCAGTTTGTACAGCAGTGTAAATATGTTACATAGAGTGTGGGTGATGTTGTGCAGTTAAACAGAAGTCACTGAGTGAGCTGAGCCTAGTGCGCGCCGCGCACACTAAAGGGAGCGCGCTGCGCACCCCTTACTGTAGCCGGGTTCCAGCTTTTTAAATCAGATATTTTGATGGGCATTTTGGTAAATTCACTTATGGACGGGTTAAAGACAGATAGGTCAGTTTGGGGAGCACCATTACTCCATTATCAACAACCTTATCACTTTAACTTTAATTCTAGAGAGAGATTGTGATTTTTGAGAGAGAAGGCTTAAATCCAAGAGGAAGGAGCTTGTTTTGGGTTAAAGTTCAAGCATTAAAGTCGTTCATCTTATCTCTAGCTTCGTTGTGGTAGTTGTGGTATGTTCTAATTTTATTTTCCTTACTTTGATTTAGTGTAAGGGTTAGGGTTTGAGTAAATGATGAACACAAAACCCATTATTGGTGATTTTGGGTGTTCTTGGGTAAAATTGAGTCTTGAATACTAATTGGTGACTAGTCTAGGGTTTCAAAGTATTAAATGATGTTTATGAACCCTAATTGGTGAGTTAATTGCTAATACACCTAGTTATTTAGTAAATGGGTGTTGGTTAGTTAGTGGATGACCCGAAATGAGTGTGTTGTCTTAAAATGGTTATTTGGGTAATAAATTGACCTAGTTTGGAAAGATGGGTATGAATTACCCTAATTATGTATTAGTTGGTGTTGTTGGACCTTAATCACTAGCTTTTAAGTGATTAGTGGTGGTCTTGACTTTAATTGGGCGGTTTTGGTATAAATGGGCGATTTAATACATTAAGTCATTAAATGCTCATGTGTAAGTGTTAGTATTGAGTCCACTTAGCTTGTGTGTTGATCAAGTACTTATTATATTATGTACTTTGCTTTGAAGCTTGTGGAGGTTGAAATCGTCATCTAATTGTTAAGGTGAGTGGAATAATTATATGCGTATGTATATAATGTATCTATTTGTTGTAGCGTGAAAGGTGTAGTGTCGAGGTGTTAAGACACCACGTTTCACGTGAAGGGTGTAGCATCGAGGTGTTAAGATGCCACTCGGGTGTAGCATCGAGGTGTTAAGATGCCACCTAGGAGTGTAGTGTCGAGGTGTTAAGACACCACTCCGTAAAATAATGAGTGTTGCATCGAGGTGTTAAGATGCCACTCGGGGTGATGTGCCGAGGTGTTAAGGTGCCACCCTAGGGGTTAGTGGTGCGAGGTGTTAAGTGCCCTAATGGATGTTATGAACACCGATGGCGTTTTCGCGAGCGCCGTTCCATTGTACTATTGGTCGACCATGGTTACTTGTGTTGTAAGCATATTATATCATTTCGAGTTATATTATTATTCGGTTGTTGCTAGCTTGTGGTATTGGAGATTATAGCTTGTTAATGTAACGATAAGCTAATTCTGTTGCTAGCATAAGCTAATTCTGTTGCTAGCATGTTTGCGGTTTGTGTAAGTGTATGCAAGTAGGTATAATTATATATGTATTCGTATAATTATTGCATTCACTAAGCTTTGCTTACCCTCTCGTTGTTTACCATTTTATAGGTTCGGTTTTGGACAAGGGTAAGGGCATCGTATTGGACTAGAGATCCCGCTTGATACTAGGGGACGCTTTTGGCTTTAGTAGCTCTTGGAGTTTGACCGGTAGTTGGGTAGTTTAATCCCAAACGCCATGCTCATTGTGTAGTTTGGAACTTAAACTTTTTGGTGGTCGAAACTCTAAACTTGTATTAAACTTGTATTAAACTTGTATTTTGGGTCGTGTGGGCCCCGCTTGTAAAACATCATTTTTATGTTTGATTCATGTTAGTTTTACATATATAAGTTTGTTGTGAAAAGCGTTCGGTCTAAAAATGTCGGGAAGTGGTCCATCTTTTTTAGTGTTAAAAACAGTTCGGACAGAAGCTGGAATGCTCTGTGCGCGCCGCGCACTACAGGGGATGCGCGCCGCGCACTCCCCTGTCCAGCAGCTTTTAATTTTTTTTTTTTTTTGTTTGGGACTGTTTATGGTCGGTTATCGGGTTGAGTTGTTACACGCACTGGCCAAGGTCACGCAATTACTCATCCAGACATTAATGCGCCAGATTATGAAATCAAAGGACAAATTCTACACATGGTGACTAATCAATGCCAATTTAGTGGTGCGCCGAAGGAAGATCCAAATGAACATCTTCATACCTTTAATAGGATCTGCACACTATTTAAAATCCGAGAAGTTGAGGATGAGCAGATATATCTCATGTTATTTCCCTAAACTTTAAAGGGAGAAGCCAAAGATTGGTTGGAATCGTTACCAGAAGGGGCGATTGATACATGGGACGTTTTAGTTGAAAAATTTCTTAAACAATTCTTTCTGGCATCTAAAGCCGTAAGACTTCAAGGAGAAATTGTTACGTTCACACGTAAACCGAATGTAACTCTATATGAGGCGTGGACAAGATTTGGAAAGTTATTAAGAGGATGTCCGCAACATGGTTTAGACACCTGTCAAATAGTACAAATATTCTACCAAGGATGCGACATCACTACAAGGAAAGACATCGATATAGCAGCTGGTGGTTCTATTATGAAGAAAACCGAAACTGATGCTTATAAAATTATTGATAACACTGCTTCCCACTCACATGAGTGGCACCAAGAAAAAGATATCGTTAGATCATCTAAAGCAGCTAGAGCCGATTCTAGCCATGACTTAGATTCCATTTCTGCAAAGATAGATGCTATCGAGAGACGAATAGAAAAGATGACTAAGGATATACACTCAATACGAATTAGTTGTGAGCAGTGTGGAGGACCACATTTGACAAAAGATTGTCTCAGTATTGAACTAACAATGGAACAAAGAGAGAATGTTTCATATCTAAACCAAAGGCCTGGAAATAATTATCAGAATAATTATCAACCGCCAAGACCGATTTACAATCAAAACCAGAATTATAACCGAAATGTTCCATACAACAACCAACAAGGTCCTAGCAATCAACAAGTATCCAACAATACTTACAACCAGCAAAGACCTAATTTTCAAAACAAACCACCACAAACCGATGATAAAAAGCCAAATTTAGAAGATATGATGACGAAGCTAGTTGAAACTCAAACGCAGTTTTTCACATCTCAAAAACAAACTAATGAACAAAATGCTCAAGCATTTAGAAATCAACAAGCTTCTATTCAAAATTTGGAACAAGAAGTAAGTAACCTAGCAAGGTTAATAGGTGAAAGAAAACCGAGAAGTTTACCTAGTGATACAAATGCTAACCCCCGGAATGAAACAGCTAAAGCTATTACCACAAGAAGTGGTATTACACTTAAACCACCTGAAATACCTGTAATTTCTGATGAAGCTATTCCTACTCCACAAGAACCACAACCTGAACAAGATAAGGAAAAAGAACCGGTAGTTGAAAAGGTTAATGAAGATAACACAGTTAAGGCTAAACCTTATGTTAAACCATACCAACCACCACTTCCTTACTCGAGTAAAATGAAAAAAGAGAGACTTGAAGCTGAGCAATCCAAATTCTTGGATATGTTTAAACAAATAAATGTCAATCTTCCTTTCATTGATGTGATTTCAGGAATGCCTAGATATGCTAAATTCTTGAAAGATCTAATCACAAATAGAAAGAAAATGGAAGAACTCTCGGCTGTTACTATGAATGCTAATTGATCAGCAGTGCTGTTAAATAAGATACCAGAAAAACTATCAGATCCAGGAAGTTTCACAATTCCATGTTTTCTGGGTAGTCTTAGTTCAATAGAAGCATTGGCAGACTTAGGTGCTAGTATAAATCTAATGCCGTATTCACTATACACTAAACTAGACCTTGGAGAATTGAAACCAACAAGAATAAGCATACAACTAGCCGATAGATCAATAAAATATCCTAGAGGGATAATGGAGAACATGCTAGTTAAAGTTGGTACTTTAGTATTTCCAGTAGATTTTGTTGTTCTGGACATGGAAGAAGATTCTCAAGTTCCTCTCATATTAGGAAGACCATTCTTAAACACGGCTAAAGCAATGATAGACGTGTTCGGTAAGAAACTGACCCTAAGTATAGAGGACGAGAGTGTTACCTTTTCAGTTGATAGAGCTATGCAACAACCACAATCTGCAGATGATACATGTTATTATATTCAAACTATAGAATCACATGCAGAATTGTTAGAAGAATTTCCAGAATTACAAGGAACAGGAGAATGTTCTTTAGGAGAAGGAACTGAACCAATTGATGAAACTGAAATGTTAGCTACACTAATGGCTAATGGATATGAACCAACAACAGAAGAAATTCAAATACTAAAAGAAGAAGACAGATATCGATATAAATCATCGATAGAAGAACCTCCGACATTAGAGTTAAAGCCACTTCCAAACCATTTGGAATACACTTATTTACATGGTGAATCTGAATTACCTGTAATAATATCGTCTTCTCTTACTGAAAATGAGAAATCACAACTCATTTCTGTGTTGAAAGCTCATAAACCAGCTATTGCATGGAAAATTCATGATATTAAAGGAATAAGTCCTTAGTATTGTACACATAAAATCCTTATGGAAGAAGGTCATAAAACGTATGTGCAACGCCAACGAAGACTAAATCCTAATATGCAAGATGTTGTTAAAAAAGAAATTATTAAACTGCTTGATGCAGGTTTAATTTATCCAATCTCTGATATTCCATGGGTAAGCCCAGTTCAATGCGTACCTAAGAAGGGTGGCATGACTGTCATCACAAATGAGAAAAATGAGCTTATTCCTACTAGGTCTGTAACAGGATGGCGTGTATGTATTGATTATAGAAAATTAAATGATGCCACCAGAAAAGATCACTTTCCCTTACCTTTCATTGATCAAATGTTGGAAAGGTTAGCCGGAAACAGTTACTATTGTTTTCTTGATGGTTTTTCCGGATATTTTCAAATTCCAATAGCACCCGAAGACCAAGAGAAAACCACATTCACATGCCCTTGTGTTACTTTTGCTTACAAACGCATGCCATTTGGACTTTGCAACGTCCCTGCAACCTTTCAAAGGTGCATGATGGCGATTTTTCACGACATGATAGAAGAATGCATGGAAGTTTTCATGGATGACTTTTCAGTCTTCGGTGATACTTTTGAAACATTTCTAGCTAATCTTGAACGAATGCTTATTAGATGCGAACAATCAAATCTAGTACTTAATTGGGAGAAATGCCATTTCATGGTTAAAGAAGGCATCGTTCTTGGTCATAAAATTTCAAAGGAAGGAATTGAAGTGGATAGAGCTAAAGTAGATGTAATTGCTAAACTTCCACATCCCACCAATGTTAGAGGAGTTAGGAGTTTTCTAGGGCATGCCGGTTTTTACCGACGTTTCATAAAAGATTTTTCTAAAATTGCCACTCCTATGAATAAACTCCTAGAAAAGGATGCTCCATTCATCTTTTCAGCTGAATGCATCAAATCTTTTAATATTCTTAAAGAGAAACTCACTAATGCACCGATCATGATAACTCCAAATTGGAATTTACCGTTTGAACTTATGTGCGATGCAAGTGATTTTGAAATGGGAGCCGTTTTAGGACAAAGGATTGAAAAACGATTTCAACCTATATATTATACTAGTAAGACGTTACAAGGAGCAAAAACAAATTACACAACTACTGAAAAAGAACTCCTTGCTATTGTCTTTGCTTTTGACAAATTTCGATCATATCTCGTTCTAGCTAAAACGGTGGTCTATACCGACCATTCTGCTCTTAGATACCTATTTTCGAAACAAGATGCCAAACACAGATTAATCCGTTGGATCTTACTCTTACAAGAGTTTGATATTGAAATCCGTGATAAAAAAGGAGCAGAAAATCTCGTAGCCGATCATCTTTCTCGTCTTGAAAATCCTGAATTAGAAGTTCTAAATGAATCGGCCATACAAGACAACTTTCCTGATGAATATCTATTGAAGATAGATCATAATGAAATTCCATGGTTTGCAGACTATGCAAACTACTTAGTATGTGGATTCCTTGAAAAAGGATTATCGTACCAAAAACGAAAGAAATTCTTCAGTGATATAAAACACTATTTATGGGAAGATCCACATTTGTTTAAAAGTTGTCCCGATGGAATAATGCGCCGATGTGTATTCAGAGATGAAGCTAGTAAAATCTTAAACCATTGTCACACAGGACCAACAGGAGGGCATTATGGGCCTCAACTAACAGCAAGAAAAGTTTACGATGCTGGATTCTATTGGCCTACAATTTACAAAGACGCACACCTTCTTTGGAAATCCTGTGATGCTTGTCAAAGGGCCGAAAAAATAAGTCAACGTGATGAAATGCCACAAAATGTCATTCAAGTATGTGAAGTATTTGACATTTGGGGTATTGACTTTATGGGTCCATTTCCAAAATCTCATAATAAAATCTATATTCTCGTAGCCATAGATTATGTATCTAAATGGGCGGAAGCACAAGCTCTTCCAACTAACGATGCACGAGTTGTAGTCAACTTTTTAAAACGTCTTTTTGCAAGGTTTGGAACACCGAAAGCTTTAATAAGTGATCGGGGAACTCATTTTTGTAATAATCAACTTGAGAAAGTTCTTAAAAGATATGGAGTAACTCATAAAATCTCCACCGCTTATCATCCACAGACAAGTGGACAAGTTGAAAATACTAACCGAGCTTTGAAACGTATTCTAGAGAAAACCGTAGGATCAAATCCGAAGGAATGGTCCATAAAATTGGAGGATGCACTCTGGGCTTTTAGAACAGCCTACAAAACTCCAATTGGAACCACACTTTTTAGACTCATTTACGGAAAAGCATGTCATCTTCCATTAGAAATTGAACACAAAGCATTTTGGGCTTTGAAGACATGTAATCTTGATTTACATGAAGCCGGACGTCTACGGTTAAGTCAATTAAATGAATTAGAAGAATTAAGACATGAAGCATACGAAAATTCGTTAATCTATAAGGAAAGAACGAATAAATGGCATGATAAAAGAATCAGAAGTTCAAAAGAATTTAAAGAAGGCGACAGAGTTCTTCTTTTCAATTCACGATTCAAGCTGTTTCCTGGAAAATTGAAATCAAGATGGTCTGGACCATTCATAGTCAAAAGAGTTTTCCCGTACGGAATAGTAGAATTAATAAATTCAAATGGGATTGAATTAAAGGTTAATGGTCACAGAGTTAAACACTACATAGATAGTCCGATGGAAGTCGACAACGAAGTTAATCACAATTTCGATACCACAGCTAACTAAGTGTGGGGAGAATCAAGTCTTTTAAAGGATAATATATGTTTCTGTTAGAGTTAGATTTTTTGTTTTAGTGTAGTTCTCGAAAATGGAACCCGAATGGTCTTTCCCTAGCAGACCCTAAAGAACTAGTCTTCTCCCCCCATTCTGAATTTTTATTTTTTTTAGGTTTTTACGAAATGAAGACTTCCTGTGAACTAAACCATGGTCTAATGCTACACGCTTTGATCACTAAACGTAATAATGACACACTTCCAAGTGAACTGTTATAAGTAATCAGAGAAAAATTGGACGGAGTAAGAAAAGAATCCAGATGCGAAAATAATAAATTACAACTTGGTAAAGGAAAATCAAAATCCGCAGCGAAAAGAAGAGCACGACATCTTGAAAGATGTCACAAATGCGGAAAATGGTCATACGAAGGTAAATGTTCAAATAATCAAACCTATTCAAACACCGAATTTGTTACTTTATGCAGAGATGGACCGTTCATATGTTTAGAAAAAAAAATCAAATGCTCGAGGTTACGCCTATGTAGCCATGGAAAATCAATTAGTCCGACTATTTTATGAGTGGGCTAGAGCATATCACTAAGAATACTATCTCACAGGTAAGTCTATACAGTTTTTATTTTTATTTTTATTTTTATTTTTAAACCTTTTGATAATAAACGCTAATTTGTTCGCTATAAAGTATTAAATTGGTATTCAATAAAATTAGGTCTTGCGACCGAAATTATTGATATCATACAAAAATTTATTATATCACTGCGAAATTTACCGTTTATTCTTAAGGTATAAATATCTTTAATCAATCAACCCAAAATATTTCAAAAATTCATCATGAGTTAAATTAGGTCAATGAACCGAAATTACTTTACCAAAAAGAGGGGCGCATATTTTTGATAATATTTGATTGATTAAAGTGGAATAAAAGCAAAAAAGATTTTTAATTTTATTTTTACCATGGTTTTAAAATTAATATATAAATCTTAAATTGATATTGTAAACTTTTTAAATCAATATATTTAAAATTGTAAATATTTTAAAAAATTAATATTTTTAATATAAGTTTGTATGTATAAAAACAAAATTAAATTTAAGTTTAGTGTGAATTTTTAATAATATGAATTTTTAATTTTATGCATTTTAAATTTAAGTTTGGTGTGAATTTAAAAAACAAAAATTTACTTTATTTTGCTAAGTTAAAAATATGATTTTTAAAAATTCGTCGTAAGTTGAAGACTAGGTCGTTGAACCGAAATTGCTTTACCCGAGGGAGGGACGAGAAATTTTATTATCATTATTTTTAATCTTATTGACTTAAAGTATGCCAAAAAAAAATTATAAAATCAAAAAAAATCTTAGCTTTTAAAACAACGCTTAAAAAAGACAAATTTTAAAATTTTGTTGAGGGACAGACTAGGTCAACGTACCGAAACGCCCTCATTCTTAAAAGAAACAAAATTTTAAAATTAATTAATTATTTGTTTTATAAGTTAAAGATAAAAAAAAATCCAATATGTTTGAAAACTTTGGTAAAATTTAATCATTTTTCTACGCTAATCACCCTCAATAATTTAAATTGTTACTAATTTCTTGCAAATGAGGGCATTGCAAGATCTTAAGTGTGGGAAGGGGTTAAATTCTTTCGGAATTTTAAATTTTTTTAATCTAAACACTTGGTTACCATTAAAAATACTAGTAACGCAGTAGTTGTATTAGAATCTAGTGCTCTCTGATAATAAAGAACAGCCCTAGTCTTATATACTGATTACCCAATTCTAGTAAAATTTTTCAAAATTTTCAATTAAATGAACTCAAAATCATGTTTATACATATTTATGAACGATAAAACTAGGTGTTAACACCGAAATTATTGTTACCTCGGAAAGGACATAAATTGATAAACAAACTAAAATGTTAGAATTCATTTAAAATGAAATAGAGGAAAATAAAAAGGCAAAGAAAGGAAAATAAAAGCCAAGTGTGGGAAATTTTTACCAAGTTATTCAAAACATATATCACATATTTTTGTACAAATAATTGAAAATACTTTTGTTTTGGACGAAAATAATCAGTTTTACCCGGTTTATGGTAATACTTTTGAAAGAACGATGGATCTACACGAAGAATCAATTCCATCATTTAAAGGAAGTAAAGTCTTCCGAAAAAGAAACGCGCTTCTTGATTTAGGTCATGAAGTTGTCGTCCAGACCAGCTGTAGGTTGATGAAAATTCTAGAAAAGTCATCACTAAAATCAGCAGGAAATCCACAGGACCTCAGCATAAAACAGGGTCGCCAAGTGGTCAGACTTATCCTAACCATGAGAGGATCTGTCTCGTAAAATGGGGAGGGTGCCGTGCAAATTAGCTTGATAAGACTAATGAATCAGATCTCCAGAAAGGATAATCTCCTTAAAGATCAAAAATCAGCTTTTAAGACTGATATTACTCAATCCTAGAGATTGACCTTAAAGATTGAGAATTACAAACTCATGAAATTCAATGATATCTAAACTCGAGCTTGAACGAGAAAATATTTTGATCAAAATTACAAACCGATTTGTTTTCTAAAAATCCATTTTCAATGCGTTCATTACCATTGAACGTAAAATCCTAGGAATTCACCTGGAATTCATTAGATCACCTGAACCAAATCGGGTGTCAACCGTAAGAACGGTGGTTGCATAGTATGGTCAAAGACAGGACCTTGTGCCAGACCGAAAAATTATAAGGGTGAGCTTTACTATTGCTCCTACCAAGGATAGTAATTGCATCCGATACGTTATAGACCATAATTAAAAGCATGTCAGGGGACATTGCCTTAACAGTTTCTTATTCAACGCTTTCCTTTACAACCGGGCGGTAGTTTACCGAAAGGTAATATACGGAGCAAGTATACTGGACGTGTTGCTTTCCCAATACAAGGTTAGCAAGTGAGTGACACAAAACCGCAAGTTTTAAGCTAAAAATTTCAAATATGAAACCCACCAAACCCACAAAAAGAAATTTGCAAACACCGGTGAAGGGTTATTCCGGAAAACTTATCTAGGGTAAAAGCTAGATTTAATTTTCAAAAGACCAAATGTTTTCATAAAGATCCAATTTCCTTAAAGGATCTAAATTTTATAGTCATGTGGGACTGTAAACCACATCGTTACTACCATTGTTTATACCGCCGTATAGAAATCACTGATGTACAAAGTGTGAAGAATAAAGAAGTGATTCTAGTATATTTCAAGACTATATTGCTTGAGGACAAGCAACACTCAAGTGTGGGAATATTTGATAATGCTAAAAGCGAACATATATTTCATAGCATTATCCCTCAAGAAAGACAAGCTTTTAGTTGCAGTTGTCCTATTTACAAGTAATATTCGTTTAAATAATAAAAGGTGAAGACAAAAGACAGATTCGACGAATTGAAGACGCAAACGACCAAAAAGCTCAAAAGTACAAAGTACAATCAAAAAGGTTCAAATTATTGATGAGAAACGTCTAAAAATGACAAGAGTACAAGACGCAAAATGCAAAGTACACGATATAAAATAGTACGAAAGGACGTTCGAAAATCCGGAACCGGGACATGAGTCAACTCTCAACGCACGACGCAACGGAGTAACAACCCCAATCCGTTTAACCAAAAACGAAGTACATTTTTTTTTATAAGATAGGTCCCATTAAATATCCACTTTACATAAACCATTTCAAATAATTTAACCGAATACAATTTATCATAATAGCACGTTAACGTTTTATCTCGACTCTTGGTTTACAAATGACATCATACATCCTTACGAGAATGTATTTCACATACAAGGTTTGACTCAACACAACCAAACAATACGACCTCAAAACATTTACACAACACCACGGTTAAGACACAATAGCCCAACCCGATACCAAGAGCATAATCCCAAGGATCTACCAAATCCCCAATCCGTGTCCAATGTCCAATAGCTACCCCATCGAGCCCAAGTGCTCCTACGCAACTAGTCTAACAACTAGCTAACTTCATAACACAGTACCTGTAAAAAGGTAAACAACAAGAGGGGTAAGCTTAACGCTTAGTGAATGCAATAATTATACATATACATATATAATCTACTTACTTGCAAACACTTACACAAATACCGCATACGAGCTAGCAACTCAACAAACATGCAATCACAATGCATACTAAATATCCGCAATTCACAATAAGCTAGCATCGCCAAAACCATATAGTTCATAATTTAATATGCTAAAACTACAACACATAACCATAGTTACCCGATCATACAAGGGAACGGTACTCGAAAGACCGCCGGAGTTCATAACATCCATTAGTGTTACTTAAACACAGCGTAATCACTAATTCCCCCGGGTGATGTCTTAAACACCGCGACTAATTCACCCTCATGACAACGTGGCGTCTTAAACACCGCGACGAATCCACACGTCAATCAAAACAATGAGTGGTGTCTTAAACACCGCGACAATTCCACTCCCATGACAATGTGGCGTCTTAAACACTGCGACGAATCCACACGTCAATCAAAACAATGAGTGGTGTCTTAAACACCGCAACAATTCCACTCCCATGACAATGTGGCGTCTTAAACACCGCGACACTACCACATGTCAATCAACCATGAGTAGTGTCTTAAACACCGCGACAATACTACTCGTTACTTAGAATGTGGTGTCTTAAACACCGCGACAATGCCACATTCATACTACACAAATAAATACATTATATACGTACACGCATAATTATTCCACTCACATTGGAATGCCCGCACAAGTCATGTACAACATGATCTTCGTCCTCAAATCCGAGCAAGTAACCACCTATATCACACATAGGTACAATATACACATAAATAGCCATTCTCTAAAAGAGAACGCGACACAAATATCCCTTAGCCGAGGGATCACACCTTGCTCGCCAAATTCCGCCCATTTAATCACCTAATGGACACAAACCAATTACCACTTCGGGTAGTAATTCAAACCAACACAACAAAGTACAATTTAACCTAAATCATACTTTACACCAATTAGACCAAACCTAGGTCTTAACATTAAATTGCTACTTAGGTAGTAATCATTTCAAAAGCCAAATACACTAAAACTCCAACACGTGCAATAGTGACCCATATTGCTTTTGACTACCTTTGACTTATGTTAAAATATCACTTTAACCCAAAATTACTTCTCGCGAGTAATTACCTTCAAAAACATCATTTAATACTTAATACAAAAGTTTAAACATCCATTTGGCCAAAACTAGTGCCATTACCAAATTTGACCCAATCAAAGTCAACTCATTTTGACATAAGTCCCAAAAACGCCCAAAATCACTAACGGCTAGTGATTACTTTCCAAAACACCAATTAACACTTGATTCAATCATTTAAACACTCGATTCATCAAATCTTGACCCATAACTTAGTTTGACACCAAATCAAGGTTAACACCCATTTGGTCATACAAACAAGTTCTTATGAACATCTAAACACTAACACACTTACAATCTAGTGATTTAACACCCAAACCATGACCAAATTCATCCTCAACCCTAAGCCCACAATAATCGGGTTTACTTACACAATACATAAAGCAAAACCCCCAAATTCATGAGAAATGGGGTTTATAACCCAAACTAGCTCAAACCCTAATTATGAACAAGAATCTTAATAATTAAATTCGGAGTTAGAGCTTACCAATACTACCAAAACGTAGCCAAGAACGTGATGAACAACTTTAACTCTCGAGCTTTGGTGAGAACCGAGCTTCTTCTTCCTAGATCGGAGCATTCTCACACTAAAAATCACCCTCTCTCACTAGAATATGTTGGGAGTGTTTGTGGATAAGAAATGAGCTCCTAGTGAGCCTTGGGTCAGTTTTGTGGCAAAAAACCCGACCCCAAAGTGAAAGGACCAAAACACCCTTCAAAAACTTAAAAAAAAATACAAAGTATGCTGATACAGGGGTGTGCGCGCCGCACACACTTTAATATGCGCCCCGCGCACCAAGTGTAATTTGTGCAAGCCGCGCACACTATAATGCGCGCCCCGCGCACCAAGTGTAAATTCTGTGAGCCGCGCACATGAAAGTGCGCCCCGCGCACCTAGTGTAAATTCTGACTGTCCGCTTTTTCTTCATGCGTGCGCGCCTCACACCCTTTCTAGCGCGCCTCACACATTCCAAACTACAAATTTGGACATTTTCTTGCACTTTAAACCATTCGAAGTTATACCCACAACCTATATAACCCACGATAACATACGGGCTCCAAAATGTAGAAAAGTAACACGATTTGCGTGAGAAACACTTTAAAACCCGAATCCTCCAACTTTAATCATTATACACTTTTGAAACATTCCAAAGTCCAACGTGGTCAACTCATTACATCCAAACTATCAAATACTCATTCTTGGGCTCCGTAGGATGGCACAAGCGTCATGTTTAGAAAAACAGGGTGTTACAACTCTCCCCCACTTAAATTCGATCACGTCCTCGTGATCCTAGTCACTTAACCAATCCGAACCTACACTCTATAGTCCTCCGACACATATCCAAACTCGATGTCCACAACGATTCCCATTAACCCGAATGTCTCACCACACGCTAATAACCATTAGCGTGCATTATCGCAATAAATGGTACCTCGTACACTCAACACCCAAAATGCCCACTTAGGACATACGGTAAACACCATACATTCTTTCAAATTCTATCGGCTACAACTCGCAACAAGCTACATCCACAACTATAACACCCAACGCGATCTACTAAATTCACTACGCCGTGAACCAAGTATTGCGTTAATCTAAATCGAGAAGGATTAATGCCGTGTCAAACCTCTGTACATCAACTACCCGTAAACTATCCAATCGAGAATGTTCTCTGAATCAAGAACTAACTTTCCCCGTCTCCACCACCGGGTCATTCCTTCAACAAAGAAATTTTAGTATCACCAAATAATTACACTAGGGACACCAACTTTCCCATCAAACGATCCGCACACGACCATCAGTCCTTGGATTAATCCAGGACAACAATAATACATCACGTGCTAAACAATACGTCAACACTCGACACCGGATTTCCCCCTAAACCCTACAACACGCTCATACAATACGGCTTCCTAGTACTAGCATATAAGCTATTCATGTACTAGAATCCTGTCAATAGCGAATTATCACCACAACAAACTCGCAATTCGCCGCACGACCTACAAAAATATTCACCAATGCCGGGTGAATCCTCCAACCTAGACCGTCCGTTAAGGATGGTCTCGACATTTTAATGCAACTAACGGGTCAGATCACTAGGGAACTGTAATGACCCGGAATTTTTCGACCAAATTATACTTATGAGATTAACATTTACATAAATTAAACCATACCAACATGATAAGCAATCCAAATTGTTGAGACTTGTGTTTTTTAAAAGAGTTTTACACAACGTTTGACCGTCCAATATGACCGATGATATCACGAACTATATAACATACGATAATTATACGTTTGTGTATATATATGTATTTATATATATTTAACATGATCTAAGGATGGTTTAACATCTCATTGTGTACTAATGACAATGAGTTATAATTATATTTTGAAACTACTAACTTAAGTTTTCAAAACGATAACTATACGTAACATTCTTTGATATATATACTTATAATCTATAATGCTTATATATGTATCGTATATATAATGTATTTAATCACTTTTTAAGGACTTAAATACATAAAAAATATAAGTATATTCACAAAAGATAGCTATATTTGAATTCTCGTTCCGTTTCCTCAAGATTTCTATACGTATATCTAGGGTATATGTACCCGTATCATACCCAGCTTCTATACGTATTTACTATTGGTATATACACATCAAATCAACATCCTAATCAACATTATTACTGCCCTAGATATGAGGTAACTAGGATTTGTCAAGTAGTATGAATTATTAGTAAGAAAACAAAATTAGGAATCCTTTTCTTTCTTTATAAACTAAAAACGTTTTTATAAATGAACACCATTTCTTCACTCCATTTTCTCATACCTACACCCTCATTTCTCTCTCAAAATACTCCTAACTTCATACTTGATCATCTCCAAGCATTTTCCCCATCATTTAGCTTCAATTACAAGCCTTAAACACCATAAGAAAACTCTTTCAAGAACATATCAAAATAACCACCCATTTGAAGAAGTTTACTTCCAACCTTTTGATCTAACTCCACCACTCTTTGATTCCAAGATTATTTCTTATCTTTTGCAGTAAATTTGTCCAAGTAACTTGAGGTAGTAACCTTGTTCATAATCTTATTCAATTCATATTCATATAGCTATCTTATTTTGTGGTATAAAATTTTAACAACAAGAACATAGTTTGAATGATTTCAAACTTGTTCGCAAACTAAATAGATCCTTCTAACTTGACTTTTAAAACACTTCAAGACCTGTAATATATCATAATGATATGCTAACCTAACAAGATATAACTTGATTTTACAAAGAACATCTTAAAAACTGAATCTATGTCGTCGGAGTGCAACCGGGGGCTGTTTTGGGTTGGATAATTAAAAACCATCTTGAACTTTGAATTGGAAGTTCATGTTCTGGAAAAATGATATTTCTTATGAATACATTAACACATAAAAATTTCATGGTTTAACTTAAAGTGTAAGTATTTTTAGAAAAATGATCATTAAATGTTGTTTTTATGATGGAAAATGATCACTTTCATAAGTTTCACCAAAGTTTGACCTATAACCTATGATTTTGAATACAAACTAAGGTATTTTCAGTTCATATTCTTAAAATTTAACTCGATCCAAGGAAGTGGCAAGTTAAACCAACAAAAACGGAGTTGTAATGAAGAAACTACGACTAAAACAAGATTGGGTATCCGAAGCTAGTTTAGCTACGAAAATATTTGGAGAAAAAGTAAATTAATCATATCTTTTCTAATTAATATGGTATTTTATATATAATTACTTATGATTTGATTTAATATATTTCAGGACCACCCGTAAACAACACGAGAAGATTAATCATAAGACCTCATGATTGTACGCAACACGTCATTTGACAACACGGTACTTTATGTACGCAACACGTCATTTGACAACATGGTACCATGGGTCGAGATTAATTCTGATCAATACGAATACGATGGGGTCTTTATTTATTTTATTTAAGCAACTAATTGTGGACCACTAACATCGGACTGCTAACTACGGACTAAGAAAATATTAAAAGTATTAAAAGTATATATATATATATGTAACGATTACTTAAAAAGAAAATATGTTGATATATTATATATATGGTTAGGTTCGTGATATCTATCGGAGACCAAGTCGAATTAAATACCTTCAAGGCAAAAGTGAGTTTCATTTGCTCCCTTTTTAATTGCTTTTGCAATATATATTTTTGGGCTGAGAATACATGCGCTGCTTTTATAAATGTTTACAAAATAGACACAAGTACTTAAAAATATATTCTACGTTGAGTTGTACCACTGGCATATTTCCCTGTAGCTTGGTAACTACTATTTACATGGGTATTGTAAACACGAATCCTGTTGATAGATCTATCGGGCCTGACAACCCCAACCGGACTGGACGACCAGTATTCAACGGTTGCACAGTACTTCGTTTTGGTGACTACACTTGGTACGGTGTAGTGAGATTTCATAATAAAGGGAATATGCGACGTTGATTAAATGTTAAGTATGGTTACCAAGTGCTCAACCACTTAGAATGCTTTACATACACTTGCGAGTGTATTATGTTTATGATTATGAAATCTTGTGGTCTATTAACATATTGAAATGATTGTTATGATAAACTTATGAACTCACCAACCTTTTGGTTGACACTTTAAAGCATGTTTATTCTCAGGTACGAATTAAGTCTTCCGCTGTGCATTTGCTCAATATAAGGACATTACTTGGAGCCGATCATCGCAATGGGACCAAATGTTGATGACTTCGTCCAGGTGGATTAGGACGGGTCCTTTCAGTTGGTATCAGAGCGGTGGTCGTAGTGAACCAGGTCTTGCATTAGTGTGTCTAACTAGTAGTTGTTAGGATGCATTAATGAGTCTGGACTTCGACCGTGTCTACATGTCAAAAGTTTTGCTTATCATTTCTAGTCGAAAATCATTTGCTTATCATCCTTAGGAAATTACCTGCTTATCATTCATAAGTCTAGACACGTTTTACTGCATTTACTGCATTGATAGTGTATAGACGAATTCTTATCTTAGCATATCTGTTATTGCGAACTTTGACTGATACCTTTTCAAAGATTCTCTGTAATTTACGGGATTTTGGTATTATATATACATATGTAAATTATGTATTGAAGAGTACCAAATCTAACTCATATAATCTATTCCATACCAAAAATTCATTTTCCCCATTATACAAGATGGATTCCGCATCTAGTTCGAATTCTTCAGATTCCGACAGTTATGCCGATATGGATTTCCATTCGGGCTCCGAAAGCAGCGTCACTGGAATGGATCAACCAATTTCCCATCATCTATTCTGGATGAATTGGGGATGGGTTCGTAATATACTAAATCACTGGAGACAAGAAGAAGGTGATCCATTCCATCCACCAAATTGCCCTCTTGGCGATGAACCTAAAGCACTTACAGGCGAACCTATTCGAAACACCATTTTCTCTCTCATTTCTAGAGTATCTCATCATGATTATATACTATCCCATATTACAAATCTTGTTCATTCGCTCGCTCCAACCGCCAATCATCCCGGTGTACTAGCAGAAGTTAACGAACTTCGCGCTCGCGTGACGGCTTTGGAGAACATGGTGCGAAGGTTGCAAACACCAGCAGTAGCACCAGCAGCGTAATCAGCACCACCATCAATAACATCAACAATACCATCATCACCACTAAAAAACAACATCCGCATCACACGTCTCGACATCATAATTTGTCCCACAAACGTCAACATCATACGCACCATAGATACCAAGGAGTACCAACAATAATGAACGATGAAGTATTGATCCATAACTTCATTGATATTCTGCGAAGAATATATGGTTTCAAAAAGTTTTAGAGATTTCTTATTCTAGCTCAAACCGAAAAGCAAATGAGATTAATATCATATTAACTCATTAAATTCATGATTTCATCTGAAGAAAATATATATGTATATATGTTTTCATAAAGATTGTAATTAAAAGTTCTTTTGTACAAAATATTAATGGTGAAATTTTTTTTTTAACGGGTAGGTAATACCCGAGGAATAATTAGATTTCATCTTAATAAGTTACATTGTACATTCGTCGAAGCTGATTCAACAGTCATTTACTATTCTACTTACAACCACCGATATACGTATCCGTTCATTGCAGAATAACCATTTTCATTCAATTTCATATTTGGATTTTGACTTCCCAGAATCCAACAAGTGGCATATGAAGAAAACATATGACAAAATAAAATCTGTTAGAAACAAACAAATTAACTATGAAAAATTTTGTTAAGAATCCACGCTAACTGTTCCAGCTAACTGTTCCTAGCTAACTGATTACATTTTATTTATCGCAGTTTATTTATCGCAATTTAATTATCGAACTTTTATTTATCATCATTTAATTTCTGTAATTATTTTACGCACTTTAAATATCGGGACACGTATACAATGTTTTGACATATCATATCGACGCATCTATATATATTATTTGGAATCACCATAGACACTCTATATGCAGTAATGATCGAGTTCTCTATACAGGGTTGAGGTTGATTCTACAATAATATATATAGTTTGAGTTGTGATCGAGTCTGAGACGTATACGGGTCACGACACGTATTAATTAATTCGTATATTATATATTAAACTATATATGAATTATTGGACTGTTATTATGGACTATCGACTGTGGACTAATGACATTGGACAATTAAAATGAATTAAAATATTGATTATAACATATGAAACTAAACATTTCTTCAAGATTGCCACTTGATTTCATCTTAAACCTCATTGTATCTCGACGATTACAATCAGCGTTCAAATCTATTATGATTCTTAAAAACACCTCAATCGAGAGGATAAACCAACCGCACTTCATCTACGGAAGAAAAGATTGATGCATATAGTTATGCACCTGAAAAACCCTCGAAAACTGAGTAAACGTTTGACACGTATCTGTTCTAGTTCCTTTGACATTGTTATTACCGAAGATCGTTTTGCAATCCCTTTCCAAAGTAGCTAATTTTGTCACAGCTCCAGCAAGTCAACTCCTACTTTTCATCCGAAACAACTTTATTATAACCGCGATATATATGCGTACTCTTTATTGTTACTGGGGAACCTTTTATATTCCACAATATTACCATCAGCGATTAATCATTCTAAAAAAACACAATTCTCCTGAAACTACCTCGGTTTGATAACCGATGACCCAGATCAGTTAACTTTGAAAATGCTGACGAAGCAGCATGTTGTAGATGATCTTAATGGCTAAAAGTTTGATAATAAAGAAAGGAGTGTTGGGAACGCTCGATATAAAATTTAGTACCGAAAAGCGGATTATGCGAAACTATGAAGAAAGCCGTGGACAAATCACAAAGAATAAGTTTGCCTTCAAAGAATCCAAATGATTCTGTGCCTGCTGAAATCGTTAGCAAACATCTTATTTCTCATTCTAAACCTTCACAGACAAATCTTCTTCATCATCCATTGATATTAGAAATTCTAAGATATTCTCGTATGTTCTATTATAAATATCCTCCATATTTCTGGCGATATTTTCACAACTATTCTTATCTGAGATCATTTATCTCTCCATAATATCTGCAACATAAAAGAAATTGTGTTAGTTTCTAAATTCTGAAACCTTCGAGTTTAAAATATGAATGTTTTGAAGTAGTGTTGGGAACTGAAGCATGGATTAGTATAATATAATGACACTTGATCAACGTCATTATATTACAGTAAGTCATGCTGAGTTTCTAATGAAGCATGATGATTCACAGTACCATCATCATGTGCCATTTACAGGACTCTTACATTCTATCTAATCTCTAAACATATCAAGAGAATATTTTTCTGGATGACTCGGTCTTCTCCAGGGTATTCTGGTAATTTAACAAATCAAAATCGTTCTATTACCATTTTCTTCTTAGAGCATTAGCTATGTTCATTCTGAATTTCATATCTACGAATTCCGGACCATTACTCGCTTGACTCGAAGTCAGGAAGAGAAAACGAAAGCATGAAGCTCCGAAAAATAATGAAGAATATAAACTCCGATAATAACCCAGAAATTACAAACCGTGTATATCGATGCAGATAGCAATATAGAGACACGGGAGAATTAGAAACACTATAAACACAAGAGTATAGAGAAGTAAATAGATTCTTCTGGTGGTAGATGAAAAAGAAGAATGACAGATATAAAAGTTAGGAGTATATCAAGAATCAGGACTGGATGGAGCATATTGATGAATGCTTTAAAGTAAGAATCAAGGGAGAAAGAATAGAAGGTGTGAGTCATGGAAAATAAGGAAACGAAGGGGTGAATTTATAGTGAAATATCCGACAGAGCAATCGAAACAGATTATTGCATATAATCAAAGAAGATCCTGATTTCCTTAATCACCAAAGAACCAAATCTTATTACGTAAGATTCTCTTTAAATCCCTTAAATCCCGGAAATCAATCATAACTACGTCATCGGTTAAGACGAATATATTTTACTCATCTCACTCTTTTACGATAGTCTCATTTATATTCTTCGCATAATCGAATCGTTTTATCTACATTACTCAATGATGATAAAACGCCATTATCACCTTATATTTGTCATGAAAACCTTCTTATTGTTATCCATAACAACCTCTATCAAATTTCGGGGACGAAATTTCTTTAACGGGTAGGTACTGTAATGACCCGGAATTTTTCGACCAAATTATACTTATGAGATTAACATTTACATAAATTAAACCATACCAACATGATAAGCAATCCAAATTGTTGAGACTTGTGTTTTTTAAAAGAGTTTTACACAACGTTTGACCGTCCAATATGACCGATGATATCACGAACTATATAACATACGATAATTATACGTTTGTGTATATATATGTATTTATATATATTTAACATGATCTAAGGATGGTTTAACATCTCATTGTGTACTAATGACAATGAGTTATAATTATATTTTGAAACTACTAACTTAAGTTTTCAAAACGATAACTATACGTAACATTCTTTGATATATATACTTATAATCTATAATGCTTATATATGTATCGTATATATAATGTATTTAATCACTTTTTAAGGACTTAAATACATAAAACAATATAAGTATATTCACAAAAGATAGCTATATTTGAATTCTCGTTCCGTTTCCTCAAGATTTCTATACGTATATCTAGGGTATATGTACCCGTATCATACCCAGCTTCTATACGTATTTACTATTGGTATATACACATCAAATCAACATCCTAATCAACATTATTACTGCCCTAGATATGAGGTAACTAGGATTTGTCAAGTAGTATGAATTATTAGTAAGAAAACAAAATTAGGAATCCTTTTCTTTCTTTATAAACTAAAAACGTTTTTATAAATGAACACCATTTTTTCACTCCATTTTCTCATACCTACACCCTCATTTCTCTCTCAAAATACTCCTAACTTCATACTTGATCATCTCCAAGCATTTTCCCCATCATTTAGCTTCAATTACAAGCCTTAAACACCATAAGAAAACTCTTTCAAGAACATATCAAAATAACCACCCATTTGAAGAAGTTTACTTCCAACCTTTTGATCTAACTCCACCACTCTTTGATTCCAAGATTATTTCTTATCTTTTGCAGTAAATTTGTCCAAGTAACTTGAGGTAGTAACCTTGTTCATAATCTTATTCAATTCATATTCATATAGCTATCTTATTTTGTGGTATAAAATTTTAACAACAAGAACATAGTTTGAATGATTTCAAACTTGTTCGCAAACTAAATAGATCCTTCTAACTTGACTTTTAAAACACTTCAAGACCTGTAATATATCATAATGATATGCTAACCTAACAAGATATAACTTGATTTTACAAAGAACATCTTAAAAACTGAATCTACGTCGTCGGAGTGCAACCGGGGGCTGTTTTGGGTTGGATAATTAAAAACCATCTTGAACTTTGAATTGGAAGTTCATGTTCTGGAAAAATGATATTTCTTATGAATACATTAACACATAAAAATTTCATGGTTTAACTTAAAGTGTAAGTATTTTTAGAAAAATGATCATTAAATGTTGTTTTTATGATGGAAAATGATCACTTTCATAAGTTTCACCAAAGTTTGACCTATAACCTATGATTTTGAATACAAACTAAGGTATTTTCAGTTCATATTCTTAAAATTTAACTCGATCCAAGGAAGTGGCAAGTTAAACCAACAAAAACGGAGTTGTAATGAAGAAACTACGACTAAAACAAGATTGGGTATCCGAAGCTAGTTTAGCTACGAAAATATTTGGAGAAAAAGTAAATTAATCATATCTTTTCTAATTAATATGGAATTTTATATATAATTACTTATGATTTGATTTAATATATTTCAGGACCACCCGTAAACAACACGAGAAGATTAATCATAAGACCTCATGATTGTACGCAACACGTCATTTGACAACACGGTACTTTATGTACGCAACACGTCATTTGACAACATGGTACCATGGGTCGAGATTAATTCTGATCAATACGAATACGATGGGGTCTTTATTTATTTTATTTAAGCAACTAATTGTGGACCACTAACATCGGACTGCTAACTACGGACTAAGAAAATATTAAAAGTATTAAAAGTATATATATATGTAACGATTACTTAAAAAGAAAATATGTTGATATATTATATATATGGTTAGGTTCGTGATATCTATCGGAGACCAAGTCGAATTAAATACCTTCAAGGCAAAAGTGAGTTTCATTTGCTCCCTTTTTAATTGCTTTTGCAATATATATTTTTGGGCTGAGAATACATGCGCTGCTTTTATAAATGTTTACAAAATAGACACAAGTACTTAAAAATATATTCTACGTTGAGTTGTACCACTGGCATATTTCCCTGTAGCTTGGTAACTACTATTTACATGGGTATTGTAAACACGAATCCTGTTGATAGATCTATCGGGCCTGACAACCCCAACCGGACTGGACGACCAGTATTCAACGGTTGCACAGTACTTCGTTTTGGTGACTACACTTGGTACGGTGTAGTGAGATTTCATAATAAAGGGAATATGCGACGTTGATTAAATGTTAAGTATGGTTACCAAGTGCTCAACCACTTAGAATGCTTTACATACACTTGCGAGTGTATTATGTTTATGATTATGAAATCTTGTGGTCTATTAACATATTGAAATGATTGTTATGATAAACTTATGAACTCACCAACCTTTTGGTTGACACTTTAAAGCATGTTTATTCTCAGGTACGAATTAAGTCTTCCACTGTGCATTTGCTCAATATAAGGACATTACTTGGAGCCGATCATCGCAATGGGACCAAATGTTGATGACTTCGTCCAGGTGGATTAGGACGGGTCCTTTCAGGAACACACCCTCGCAAACAAACAACATCTGCGTATATCGATGTGTGACAATCAGGACCGACATTCCACGCCTCACATTCGTCCATAAAGTGGAATAATCCACTGATAACTTCAACGATCACGTTTCCTGACAGGGAAAATACAACAAACACCACAATACTAACATGTACCTACTCAATAGTACTATCCGGGTTTCATAGCAACCCAGATTTACATTATGAGAGCACCCGCAATGACAACTTCATTCTCTCACTCCGAGATTTCAAGCTTCGCATTTGGTCTCACACCGCACTTTGGTACTACACGACCACCTTGCTTAAAAAGACTTACACTTCATCCGATCCCATCATCACAACTCTACACTTAAAATTCCGAAATTATAACTCACAGTCGTAACGCACGATCTCGAGTCGACATTAACAACCCGTCACACTTCCTCGTTAGGAACTTCAAATACCTATTGAGGCTTAGCACGGTACACTCTGACACTCCTTTATTCATAACACCACCGGAGCTTCCTCGGGCGACAGTAAAAACTCCCCCACTTAGGATTTAGCTCCACATTCTTACCGCAAAGTTGATAACATCCCGCAGAATTACCATTCCACAACACGCACGATCATTCTCATCACTAATCATAAACACCGAATTACTGCAAATTCACTTTAGGCTCTCAGAGCCTTCATACAAAATTACCAGAGATGTCGTACACGCGATGACTTCGCACCTTCATACCACAAATCATAATTGACTGCCTTAATCGTTCGCAAAGCGAACTCCACCAAAGTCCCACATACGTCTCTATGCCTAAACATACGTCACTCCAATAAATCAGTCGTGCATCTCAGTCGAGATCACCCGACCTTCCACTCAACGAACCTTTACCAATAAATTCTCACTCTCATAGAGAAGAGTGAACAATCCGACATAATAATTGCATCGACCGCAATATCAACACTTCATCATAACCTTCGTTCTTAACCGAACATTAAGTCCATCACCGGCTCGCCGGCCATCTTCACCCGTCTATCACAAGAGCAACCAGATTCGCTCATCTGCCACTTCGTAGGAAGTATTTACCGCAATGCTCTCTAACTTTGACTTTCGGAACCACCGAATTACTATCACGCATCAATCACTATTGTAATCTCTGCTGCTTCCAAGGGTATCTCACGGGAACCCTAAGCACAAAGTGATCACACCGCTACCGGAGTTTGACCTTACACTAGCAAGTATAAGGAGGCACCTGACGCAGTGTCATGCAGACTCCCACCACAATCTACCAAAATTTAGGAACTCGATCTTTGGGTTCCATACACCCGATGTCACCCATCTTTCCATAACAATGACCCGAAGTCATACCTACTCGACAAACCATACAGGTTATTGTCTCATCAAAACTACTAGCAATCACACGCTACCTGCAATTTTTCACAAGGCCAAAACAACATAACCTAACGAAACCTTTCATCCAATCACTAAGGAGATGCTTGGAAACACCAAGTCTTACATCCTTCCACACCTCGTTAAAAATCACTACTACAAGGGATATTCCATTAGGAATGTTACCCCATTAATCCACAACACATTAACGCAACCATTGTCGTATGGGTCCCACTCACATGAGTTTAATGACCTAAATACTCCCCGATTCGCCAATTCCAAGGCGACTCACAACTAGAATCCTTACACGATTCTATAACTACACACTCTACCGAGTGTAACCCAAAACTACAATCATTAGACTTGTCGCATTCCATTACGGAATTCAAGTCCTCGTCGCACACACGCAAGCGTAATTCCGTCATCCCAGTTACGATGGGTAACTACAACCAGTCACAATCTCAATAATGCACCCACTACTTAGGGTGACTAAGCACGCACCAAACTCGTGAGTTGGCTCACTCACTTAGGTAAACATATCCACCGTAACACTTCTCGACTCGCAAGGAACTCGATGTGACAACAAGCACATCACCCGAGACAACTATAACCTAGGAACCATAAAAAGATTCCTCACTCATCCCGATTCTACCCCAACCATGCCACGTTTCCTCCGTTCGGTACTTGTCATGTCATGCTTAGTGTCAAGATACACTTTCGTAATAATGGTGATCGGTCATTATTACAAATGCGTACCTTACCATTTCCACATGGTCACGCAAGGTACTTTACCCGGACTGACGCAACATTCACACAAAATAACACACGATAACTCCTAGTAACCGAATGACCAAAGTCCTTACCATGAACTTGATCACTCAAAACCGCCAAACATACAAATCTCTCCAATAGATTCATCCCTAGGATACCGCACAAAAGATACCTGTATATATACACCTATATACAATATAATAATAAATGCACACAAGTACACCGCACCCACAAGTCAACCTACATCCTAGGTGACTATTACTAAAACAACGTCCAAGTTCGCCTACTTACATTAGGCACTAGTAATCTAAGGCACTAATTTACACACGAAATAAGGCTCCACATAATCACACTTTGGACAAAAACAAGTCCTAGTTAGTCACCTACTCTAAGGCACTAACAAATCTCAATCCAACCCGTATTCTTACAAGTCCCGCAAATAATGCACATCCGTCAAAAGTCTAAGACTAGGCACCTATTCCAAGGTCACCTAATTCCCTTAGACTATGCTCTGATACCACTTGTAACAACCCCAATCCGTTTAACCAAAAACGGAGTACATTTTTTTTATAAGATAGGTCCCATTGAATATCCACTTTACATAAACCATTTCAAATAATTTAACCGAATACAACTTATCATAATAGCACGTTAACGTTTTATCTCGACTCTTGGTTTACAAATGACATCATACATCCTTACGAGAATGTATTTCACATACAAGGTTTGACTCAACACAACCAAACAATACGACCTCGAAACATTTACACAACACCACGGTTAAGACACAATAGCCCAACCCGATACCAAGAGCATAATCCCGAGGATCTACCAAATCCCCAATCCGTGTTCAATGTCCAATAGCTACCCCATCGAGCCCAAGTGCTCCTACGCAACTAGTCTAACAACTAGCTAACTTCATAACACAGTACCTGTAAAAAGGTAAACAACAAGAGGGGTAAGCTTAACGCTTAGTGAATGCAATAATTATACATATACATATATAATCTACTTACTTGCAAACACTTACACAAATACCGCATACGAGCTAGCAACTCAACAAACATTCAATCACAATGCATACTAAATATCCGCAATTCACAATAAGCTAGTATCGCCAAAAGCATATAGTTCACAATTTAATATGCTAAAACTACAACACATAACCATAGTTACCCGATCATACAAGGGAACGGTACTCGAAAGACCGCCGGAGTTCATAACATCCATTAGTGTTACTTAAACACCGCGTAATCACTATTTCCCCGGGTGATGTCTTAAACACCGCGACTAATTCACCCTCAGGACAACGTGGCGTCTTAAGCACCGCAACGAATCCACACGTCAATCAAAACAATGAGTGGTGTCTTAAACACCGCAACAATTCCATTCCCATGACAATGTGGCGTCTTAAACACCGCGACGAATCCACACGTCAATCAAAACAATGAGTGGTGTCTTAAACACCGCGACAATTCCACTCCCATGACAATGTGGCGTCTTAAACACCGCGACACTACCACATGTCAATCAACCATGAGTAGTGTCTTAAACACCGCGACAATACTACTCGTTACTTAGAATGTGTCGTCTTAAACACCGCGACAATGCCACATTCATACTACACAAATAAATACATTATATACGTACACGCATAATTATTCCACTCACCTTGGAATGCCCGCACAAGTCATGTACAACATGATCTTCGTCCTCAAATTCGAGCAAGTAACCACCTATATCACACATAGGTACAATATACACATAAATAGCCATTCTCTAAAAGAGAACTTAACACAAACATCCCTTAGCCGAGGGATCACACCTTGCTCGCCAAATCCCACCCATTTAATCACCTAATGGACACAAACCAATTACCACTTCGGGTGGTAATTCAAACCAACACAACAAAGTACAATTTAACCTAAATCATACTTTACACCAATTAGACCAAACCTAGGTCTTAACATTAAATTGCTACTTAGGTAGTAATCATTTCAAAAGCCAAATACACCAAAACTCCAACACGTGCAATAGTGACCCATATTGCTTTTGACTACCTTTGACTTATGTTAAAATATCACTTTAATCCAAAATTACTTCTCGCGAGTAATTACCTTCAAAAACATCATTTAATACTTAATACAAAAGTTTAAACATCCATTTGGCCAAAACTAGTGCCATTACCAAATTTAACCCAATCAAAGTCAACTCATTTTGACATAAGTCCCAAAAAATGCCCAAAATCACTAACGGCTAGTGATTACTTTCCAAAACACCAATTAACACTTGATTCAATTATTTAAACACTCGATTCATCAAATCTTGACCCATAACTTAGTTTGACACCAAATCAAGGTTAACACCCATTTGGTCATACAAACAAGTTCTTATGAACATCTAAACACTAACACACTTACAATCTAGTGATTTAACACCCAAACCATGACCAAATTCATCCTCAACCCTAAGCCCACAATAATCGGGTTTACTTACACAATACATAATGCAAAACCCCCAAATTCATGAGAAATGGGGTTTATAACCCAAACTAGCTCAAACCCTAATTATGAACAAGAATCTTAACAATTAAATTCGGAGTTAGAGCTTTCCAATACTACCAAAACGTAGCCAAGAACACGATGAACAACTTTAACTCTCGAGCTTTGGTGAGAACCGAGCTTCTTCTTCCTACATCGGAGCTTTCTCACACTAAAAATCACCCTCTCTCACTAGAATATGTTGGGAGTGTTCGTGGATAAGAAATGAGCTCCTAGTGAGCCTTGGGTTAGTTTTGTGGCCAAAAACCTGACCCCAAAGTGAAAGGACCAAATCACCCTTCAAAAACTTAAAAAAAAATACAAAGTATGCTGATACAGGGGTGTGCGCGCCGCGCACACTTTAATATGCGCCCCGCGCACCAAGTGTAATTTGCGCGAGCCGCGCACACTATAATGCGCGGCCCGCGCACCAAGTGTAAATTCTGTGAGCCGCGCACATGAAAGTGCGCCCCGCGTACCTAGTGTAAATTCTGACTGTCCGCTTTTTCTTCATGCGTGCGTGCCTCACACCCTTTCTAGCGCGCCTCACACATTCCAAACTTCAAATTTGGACATTTCTTGCACTTTAAACCATTCGAACTTATACCCACAACCTATATAACCCACGATAACATACGAGCTCCAAAATGTAGAAAAGTAACACGATTTGCGTGATAAACACATTAAAACCTGAATCCTCCAACTTTAATCATTATACACTTTTGAAACATTCCAAAGTCCAACGTGGTCAACTCATTACATCCAAACTATCAAATACTCCTTCTTGGGCTCCGTAGGACGGCACAAGCGTCATGTTTAGAAAAATGGGGTGTTACAAAAGTACAATAAAAAAGGTTCAAATTATTGATGAGAAACGTCTAAAAATGACAAGAGTACAAGACGCAAAACGCAAAGTACACGATATAAAATAGTACGAAAGGACGTTCGAAAATCCGAAACCGGTACATGAGTCAACTCTCAACGCACGACGCAACGGAGCGAAAGTTACAAATTAATTATGTATATAAATATAATATAATATATAATTAATTATATAAATTATATATATATATATATATATATATATATATATATATATATATATATATATATATATATATATATATATATATATATATTATATTTATATAATAAAACGTCGGCAAAGAAGATCCAAAAAGGGATGAGCTGTAAAAGCAAACTCCGCGACTTGCGGAGTTTGAAGGGTTAGAGTACCGCGACTCGCGGAGAAACCAGGTCCCAGAATGTCTATAAAAGGCAGCGAATTTGATGAGTTTTAAATATCCATCCATCAATCTCTCTATCTATATGTAAACGTATATATATATATATATATATATATATATATATATATATATATATATATATTTTAATTTTAATTTTAATTTTAAATCCTAATAATAAGGGTATGTTAGCGAATGTTATAAGGGTGTAAGTCGAAATTCTGTCCGTGTAACGCTACGCTATTTTTAATCATTGTAAGTTATGTTCAACCTTTTTACATTAATGTCTCGTAGCGAAATTATTATTATGCTTATTTAAGACGAAGTAATCATGATGTTGGGCTAAAAATATTAAAATTGGGTAATTGGGCTTTGTACCATAATTGGGGTTTGGACAAAAGAACGACACTTGTTGAAATTAGACTATGGGCTATTAATGGGCTTTATATTTGTTTAACTAAATGATAGTTTGTTAATTTTAATATAAAGATTTACAATTGGATGTACCTATAAATAACCATATACACTCGATCGGACAAGATGGGTGGGATATTTATATGTACGAATATTCATTTAAACGGACACGGGAATGAATTAATAGTCTATGGAATTATTAAAACAGGGGTGAAATTATGTACAAGGACACTTGGCATAATTGATAACAAAGTATTAAAACCTTGGGTTACACGCAGTCGATAACCTGGTGTAATTATTAAATAAAGTAATAAAACCTTGTTACAGTTTAAGTCCCCAATTAGTTGGAATATTTGACTTCGGGTATAAGGATAATTTGATGAGGACACTCGCACCTTAAATTTATGACCGATGGACTGTTATGGACAAAAACCAGACGGACATATTAAATAATCCAGGACAAAGGATAATTAACCCATGGGCATAAAACTAAAATCAACACGTCAAACATCATGATTACGGAAGTTTAAATAAGCATAATTCTTTTATTTCATATTTAATTTCCTTTATTTTATATTTAATTGCACTTCTAATTATCGCACTTTTATTTATTGTTATTTAATTGCACTTTTAATTATCGTACTTTTTAATTATCGCAATTTTATTTTATCGCACTTTTATTTATCGCAATTTCATTATCGTTATTTACTTTACGCTTTAAATTAAGTCTTCTATTTATTTTTAATATTTTACATTAGGTTTTAACTGCGACTAAAGTTTTAAAAATCGACAAACCGGTCATTAAACGGTAAAAACCCCCCTTTATAATAATAATATTACTTATTTATATATTTGTATTTTTATAAATTAAAACTAATATAGCGTTAAGCTTTGTTTAAAGATTTTCCCTGTGGAACGAACCGGACTTACTAAAAACTACACTACTGTACGATTAGGTACACTGCCTATAAGTGTTGTAGCAAGGTTTATGTATATCCATTCTATAAATAAATAAATATCTTGTGTAAAATTGTATCGTATTTAATAGTTTTTCTTAGTAAAATTTTATAGTATTTTATACCCCTTAGCTTTAACATCAACGAGAACGACTCTACATGAGATGTTTTGTTGAGTTTTGCAGCGGAAGATAAATATACATTTAATTAATATGATATGTGATGAAGACTCCAAGTATAGCAAGCAATCATCATCAAAGCAGTAGGTATACAGCGGAAGCAATATTTAAGTACCTGAGAATAAACATGCTTAAAAAGTCAACACGAGGTTGAGTGAGTTCATAGGTTTGTAATAAATAATGATTTCATTAATAGTGTTAGACCACAAGATTTGTTTTTTATAAGTAGATCACTCAGATCCAGTCAAGTTGATCTCCCGCAGGATCAAAAAGTTATGCCAGTGCGTGATATTTAGACTAAACGTTGTTTGCCCCGTGACAAGTTGTTCTGTCCTTGTCGTTTTAATTTCATTATCAAGTAATACAAAGACTTAGTCAAATGTATCGGGGACGTTACTCCCGATAGGCCTATCCCCAATAATTAAGAATGCCGCAGCAATTAAAAATATCACTGTTGGGACTTAGTCGGACATAGCCGGGTATAGCATAGTTTTAACAGTTGGTACTGATATTTAGAATAGACTTTTAAGTTTTCCCCGTACAAGTTATCGTTTATACTTTTCGGTTGGGGACTTGCTGGTCATAGCCCAACATATCACAGTTTAATAGTTGATACGTGTAAAACAGTTGTAAAAGTTGTGCATGTATTCTCAGCCCAAAAATATATAAAAAGAGAGCAGATGAACTCACAATACGATACGATAATTTTTGGTAATTATGCGTATGATGGAACTGAACAAGTACAGTGTTGTCCTCGGATTCACGAACCTATATCAAGTATATATATTAACACATATACTCGTAATCGAATAAGTTTATATATATATATATATATATATATATATATATATATATATATATATATATATATATTATTTAATTGTTACATATTTATATATATATATATACTTTTATATATATGTTCTATGTATAAGTATTTGTTTGATAAAAATGATTTTAATAATGATAATGTATAAAGAGTTGTATTATTTTGTAATAACAATAATAATACAAATAGTAAAAATGATAATAATCATAATAAGGTTTTAAAAATAAAAATAATAATAATATAGTTTTAATGATAGTAAAAATGTTAATTTTTGTAAAAATGATAATAGTAATACTACTAATAATAATATTTAATAATAAAAATGATAATGTTAATAATTAATAATAATAATACTTATGGGGATAATAATAATTATAACAGTAGTAGTTTTTAATGAAGATAATAATTTTAATAATAATACTTTAATACTAGTAACAATAATTTTAGTAGTAACAATAATAATGGTAATTATAATTTTAATTTTAATCATGTTAATAATAATACATGGTAACTTTTTATTAGTAATAATAATAATTATAATAGTTATGTACTACTACTACTACTAATAATAATAATAATAATAATAATAATAATAATAATAATAATAATAATTAAAATCATAATAATAACAGTGATCATAATTATAATTCTAATAATAATAACAATAATAATAATGATAAAGAAAGATACCTTTAAAAGCTTTTCTAAAAAAATATGCCCAGGACGGGACTCGAACCCACGACCTCTCGAATACCCAAACACTCACAAGACCATTGTGCTGTTTCTGTTTTTCTGTTTAAATATATAACTTGAATATATTTAACCTGATTCTTTATTTCATCTTCTTCTTCATCAACATAATCAATTCGACAGGAAACAAATCGTGATCGAATAATAATAAGTTTAGATTTAAATTAATATTTGAAACTTAATTATAAACATCCTTTAATGAATACTTTTGTTAAAAAAAAATAACAACAAAAAAAATATTAAGCTGCTACTGCTATCGCGACTTTAAAAAAAAAAATCTTGATTTTGATTTCTAGATTATTTTAGCTTGTAATTATAACATGAAATGTGTTTCTAATCCATCCTAAAATCTTTTGGAATCGTCAATTTAACTGAAACATTAAAAACGAATTCGAATTTCTTGATTGAACAAATGTTTGACTTTTGAGATTTAAACTTTGACTCGCGAATTCACAATCGTTTTAATGAATTGGAAGCTCAAACTTTTCAGTTAGTTTACTTAGATGATTCCTAACAACATAACATTAACACAATTTGAAAAATGATTCGAATTCAAGTTTTTAAAAAAATAAAAACGTAACAGAGGTTTTGAACAGAAAAAAAAAATAAATAAATAAATAATCTCTGTGTGAATTTGTTCAAACAACTGGTACTACTTATATTTGCTAATTGATAATGTGAGATTGAATGACATTCCATAATACTGGTTAGGATTGTTTTTATAATGCAATTACGATCATAAAATATAAAACTAAAAAAAAAATGCAAAAGCAAGAACCAGAATTAGGTCGATCTATTTTGTAGTGGTTATTGGATCGATCATAATGTAAGAAGGATTAAAATAAAAATAAAAGATAAAGTTATAACCTAATTTTGTTATCTGCACTTTTTATTTTTAATTACTACTACAATTAAATAAATAATACTAATTAATAATTATTATATTAATAATAATACTAATACTAATAATAATTATATATATTAATTATAATAACAAAATACTAATAATTCATATAAATGATAATGATAATAATAATTTTTATTAATGATGTTAATAATAATAATAATAATAATAATAATAATTGTATTAATGAAAATTTTAATAAGTTGTTTTATTATGGTATTAATAATATTGATATTAATGATAATGATATTTCATTATATTAATATAAATGTAAAGTACTAATACTAATACTAATAATATTAATAATATATTAGTAATTATATTAATGATAACGATAATTATTAATAATAATAATTATAATACTGTTAATCATAATGGTTGTAAATGATGTATATATACACGCATCTATATTTTCATATCTTTTTTTTTAATCGTTTGTTCATGAATCGTCGGAACTGGTCAAAGTTAGGTTTGAATTTAGTCGAAATTTTCCGGGTTGTTATAGTACCTACCCGTTAAAAGAAATTTCGTCCCAAAATTTAGTTGTTGCCATCAGTCGGCATTGTTCGTACATAGACGAGAATATTTACGTTTTGTTTGGTCTTCACGTTCCCAGGTATGTTCGGGGTCTTGCGTGTTTTCCAACGGATAGAATATTGTTTTTGTTTCAAGCGTTTAAGTCATACAAACCATAATCTCTATAGGTTCTTTTACGAAGTGCATTTTATCATTAATGCAGAGATCATTCTAAATGATGATGTTATGCAAGTCATTTTAGTAAATTGGATACATGAAATGTGTTATGAATAATATTGAGCTCATTTAAGCCTTGAGCGTTTATGCCACAATATTAGAGTAGACAAAATAGAGAGGAGTTCATGAAAATCATAATCATGAAATTTGATAGAGATCGTCATTGTTTACAACATGAATATTGTAATGATGAATATGAGTTGGGAAATATAGTTTTATCGACATGAAATAATATGGATAAAACGATTCAATTATAGAAAAAGTATAAACGAAGCTATCGCAAAAGAGTAAATGAGAAAATTAAATGTTCGCTTTAACTTTTGACGTAGTCACGATTGATTTCCGGATTTCAATAAATTAAAGAAATCTTCGAAATCTTTATAAGATTTGATTTTTCGGTAATTACGAAAATTAGGATTTTCTTTAATTAAATGCGGTGAATTTCCTCGATTGTTATTTATGGAATTTTTGCTATAAATAAGCTTCTTCCGTTTCATTATCTTTACCACTTCTATACTTTCTTTCTCAATTCATACTTTCAAAAGTTTTGTTAATATGCTCAATCCAGTTCATGTTCTTGACTTTATATTGGTTATCGCCACAATCATCCTTATTTTCCAACTCCCACCAGAGGAGTCTGTTTACTTCTATTATGCTCTAGGATTTATTGTGTTTTTAGTTCTCCCGTGTCTTTATATTGCTATACGCATTGATATACACGGTTTGTAATTTCGGTGTCGTTATCGGGCTTTATATTTTCCCTTATATGTCGAAGCTCTTTACCTTTTTGTTCTCCTCTTGACTCTAAGTAAAGCGAGTAATGGTCCATAATTCATAGGTATGAAGTTTCGAATAATCATAATATACAAAGTAGAAAGGAAAGGAAATAGCACGATTTGATTTGTCAAATTACCAGAATATCCGAAAAAGACCGAATCATCAAGAAAAATATTTTCTTGATATGTTTTAGAGTTTAAATGTAAGAGCCGTGTAACATGGCAAATGATGATTATAAAGTCTATGAATCATCATCTTCCATTAAAAATTTAGCATCACTTACTGTAATATAATCACGTTGGCCTGACGTCATTATATTATACTAACTCATGCTTCAATTCCCAACACTACTTCAAATCATTCATAATTTAAACTTGAATTTTACAAAATATAGAAACTAAAACAGTTTCCTTTATGATGTGATAAATATATTGCAAGGAGACAGTTAATTGCGGTCAAGAATCGTTATGAAGATATCTTCAGAAATATAGAGGATATTTATAATGAAAGATATGGTGATATTTAGAATTTCTAAGATCTAATGACGAGGAAAATTCTTTTGTTTCCTCTGCATTTAATGCTACCATATCTGAATCATTGGTTATCAATCCGAGTAGGTTTCAAGAAATTTTATTTTTAGATGATTAAATGCTGATTGTAATCGTTAACGGATCTAATGGTTAACGAATAGGCATTATTGATTTTAAAAGTGAATGATAATTTCGGTGGTTTGATGTGATAATTCATCGCAAAATACAAATGAATATAATTCGTGAATGTAGTGATCTTTAGGAAGATAACACCTGCTAAAGCTTTACATGGATTCTGATATGTTAATTTCAGAATGTGTAATTAAATTTGTATGAAAATGATTGTGTATCACTGTGAAGGTAGTTCATATAATTAATGATTTATAAATCGAAATTGAAGAATGTACAGTGTATTAATGTGAGATGTAAATATTTCTCGGGTATTACCTACCCGTTAAAATATTTTCACAATTAACAGTTTGTACATCAGAATTTTACAATCTTTATGAAGATATACGTTCATATATGTATTCTTTAGATGTAATCATGGATTTAATGAGTTAATATATATTAAAATCATCTGATTTGCGGTTTGGAACGAGAGTAAATAATCTCCAAAACCTTAGAGATTTCATAATTGTCGCGAAATATTTCGCTAATGAAGTTATGAATCAATACATTCATCGTTACACTTGACTTATTATGAAATGGAGTTTATTGTATTGAAGCAGTGATTAACAATTATTAAGTCATTAACGAAGGGTGTAAATCATAGCATATTAGTGATATGAATTAACCAAGTAGTACATACTAGTTGAGATTCTCACGTAATTGCTTAGTACGACAAGATTTATTATTGTTCCAAATCATATATATATAAGGTATACATATATAATTCTTCACGAAGAATGAGTCAATACATCTTAACTCTTTATTGCTAATATTCCTTGGTATCTTTGGGGCGTATGATGTTGATATCCGAGGTACCGAGTGTGATTTTGAGGCGTGGGATGCGGATGTTGTTGTTGATGGTACTGGTGGTACTGGTAATGCTGCAGGTGCTGCTGCTGGTGTTCGTAGGTTTCGCACCAGATTTTCCAGAGCCACTACTCGAGCGCGAAGCTCGTTGACTTCTTCTACTATTTCGGGATGATTGGCGGTTGGAACAAGGGGGTGAATAAGATCTAGAATCTTCGATATTATATATTCGTGACGGGATACCCTCGAAAGAAGAGAGAAAATGGTGTTCCGAACTGGTTCGCCGGTAAGTGCTTCAGGTTCTTCTCCAAGAGGTGAATTCGGTTGGTGGACGGGATCACCTTCTTCTTGCCTCCATTGATTGAGTCGGCTACGAACCCATCCCCAATTCATCCAGAATAGATGATGGCTGATTGGTTCGTTTGTTCCGGTTACGCTGCCGTGGGAGCTCGAGGAGTTAGAGAAATTCATATTATGTGTTTGGAATAGGGTTTGATATGAAATGGGTATTGAATACTGAATGATATATTCATCTCCTTAAATACGTATTTATAGCAAAAAGATTTCCGTAATTTACGGAGGAAATTTAGGAAAAGTGGTAGACAAAGTTTACTGGGATACACATGATAAGATATGATAAGATATGATGTGTCATCCATTTATATAATAATGGTGGTATGACGTGTTGAGATTATAAATAATAAGTTTGTAATCAGATATTGATTAAAGAATTTCAATTCGTATACTGTGATAACCCAGTGACATTTTCTGGTTCGCAAACCGATGCATAAAGGCATAAGATACGTGAGTGTTTGGAGTAGCAGGATCTTGTGAACGAATCATTATCTTCAATAACATAAGGGTGTATAGAAGTTTGATAAATCTGATAGGTCATAAAAAAAAATTTAAGTGGAATAAAGATGAATATGATATAAACGAAACACTTTATTTTATTGAGGATTTAAACAAGCCTTCTTATTACACGATCCAGAGATAGAAATAGTTTAAGGCCTAGCCTTTACATAGATAGAAAATAGGAAAAATAACTAGGAAATATTAAGATTGAAGTAGTCTTCATATTTCTTCTTCTCGTCCTCAACCTCCTTCATAAACTTCTCAAACTTGTCATTCTTCTCCTTTTGTTCCTCATAAAGATACTCGAGGTTACCATAAAGATTAGAAACATCATTGTTGATTACATGGTACATGTAGTCCCTCATAGAAAGTTGAGTATTCATGTGGTCTTCCTCCATCTTATATCTAATGTCAACATCTTCTCTCAAATAGGCAAGCGATTGTTTTCCCCAGCGGGTATTGCGTTCTTCATCGTCCTTTACTTTCATCACCTTCTCCATCACTTTTTCTGTGTTATACTTTACAAGTTCTTCTAGTCTTTCGGTTCGAGTTTCGAAGGATTTTATGATGATTTCTTTTAAGATTTTGTTTTCTTTCTCTAGGTTATTTAGACGCGCCTCTATCTGAGCGATGTTTTCACGAGATGGTGAGCTAGCCCTTTTTGATGGACCGGCTTCATCAGCAGTAACGGTTTCAGTTTGCTTTCTCTTTAGAGATAAGTTTTTAGACGATTCCTCAATATGATCTTTTTCGAGCTCGTAGCCTGAGTAGTCACCATTGTAGTTAGGAAGGCTTTGAATAGCTTCCCATTCAGAAGTACTCGTTGGTTTGTATACCGGTGAATGATTAGAGCCAGAGTCAGCAGAATCAATAGGTATCGCATTTGAATGCGGTGGCATAATTGGAGAGTAGACAGAGTTCTCAGATTGGCTCGGCATTCTAAGAAACATTAAAGAATTTAATAAGCATAGTTTCTAAGGCATAATGAAGCATTTAACAGTTAAAGGCAACAATTAAAGGTACTATGTTCAGGGAAAGTTGTAGTCCTACATTGCTAAGGTACCTAATTTTATAAGGCACACATAAAATGCAATCCTGGTTCTTTACAACAACCTGCTCTGATACCAATCTGTGACACCCCCAAATAGGGCCTGGGGTATTTGTGTCTAATTATATCAAATCACAGTTGTATAAACGAGAACGACTCTACATGAGACGTTTTGTTGAGTTTTGCAGCGGAAGATAAATATGTCTTTAATTGATATGATATGTGATGAAGACTCCAAGCATAGCAAGCAATCATTATCAAAGCAGTAGGTATACAGCGGAAGCAATATTTAAATGCCTGAGAATAAACATGCTTAAAAAGTCAACACGAGGTTGAGTGAGTTCATAGGTTTGTAATAAATAATGATTTCATTAATAGTGTTAGACCACAAGATTTGTTTTTCATAAGTAGATCACTCAGATCCAGTCAAGTTGATCTCCCGCAGGATCAAAAAGTTATGCCAGTGCATGATATTTAGACTAAACGTTGTTTGCCCCGTGACAAGTTGTTCTGTCCTTGTCGTTTTAATTTCATTATCAAGTAATACAAAGACTTAGTCAAATGTATCGGGGACGTTACTCCCGATAGGCCTATCCCCAATAATTAAGAATGCCGCAGCAATTAAAAATATCACTGTAGGGACTTAGTCGGACATAGCCGGGTATAGCATAGTTTTAACAGTTGGTACTGATATTTAGACTAGACTTTCTAGTTTGCCCCATACAAGTTATCGTTTATACTTTTCGGTTGGGGACTTGCTGGTCATAGCCCAACATATCACAGTTTAATAGTTGATACGTGTAAAACAGTTGTAAAAGTTGTGCATGTATTCTCAGTCCAAAAATATATAAAAAGGGAGCAGATGAACTCACAATACAATACAATAATTTGTGGTAATTATGCGTATGATGGAACTGAACAAGTACAGTGTTGTCCTCGGATTCACGAACCTATATCAAGTATATATATATTAACACATATACTCGTAATCGAATAAGTTTATATATATATATATTATTTAATTGTTATATATTTATATATATATACATACTTTTATATATATGTTCTATGTATAAGTATTTGTTTGATAAAAATGATTTTAATAATGATAATGTATAAAGAGTTGTATTATTTTGTAATAACAATAATAATACTAATAGTAAAAATGATAATAATCATAATAAGGTTTTAAAAATAATAATAATAATAATAATAATATAGTTTTAATGATAGAAAAATGTTAATTTTTGTAAAAATGATAATAGTAATACTACTACTAATAATATTTAATAATAAAAATGATAATGTTAATAATTAATAATAATAATACTTATGGGGATAATAATAATTATAACAATAGTAGTTTTTAATGAAGATAATAATTTTAATAATAATACTTTAATACTAGTAACAATAATTTTAGTAGTAACAATAATAATGGTAATTTTAATTTTAATTTTAATCATGTTAATAATAATACATGGTAACTTTTTATTAGTAATAATAATAATTATAATAGTTATGATACTAATAATAATAATTAAAATCATAATAATAATAGTGATCATAATTATAATTCTAATAATAATAACAATAATAATAATGATAAAGAAAGCTACCTTTAAAAGCTTTTCTAAAAAAATATGCCCAGGATGGGACTCGAACCCACGACCTCTCGAATTCCTAAACACTTACAAGACCATTGTGCTGTTTCTGTTTTTCTGTTTAAATATATAAGTTGAATATATTTAACCTGATTCTTTATTTCATCTTCTTCTTCATTAACATAATCAATTCGACAGGAAACAAATCGAGATCGAATAATAATAAGTTTAGATTTAAATTAAGATTTGAAACTTAATTATAAACATCCTTTAATGAATACTTTTGTTAAAAAAAAAATAACAACAAAAAAAAATATTAAGCTGCTACTGCTATCGCGACTTTAAAAAAAATAAAATCTTGATTTTGATTTCTAGATTGTTTTAGCTTGTAATTATAACATGAAATCTGTTTTTAATCCATCCTAAAATCTTTTGGAATCATCAATTTAACTGAATCATTAAAAACGAATTCGAATTTCTTGATTGAACAAACGTTTGACTTTTGAGATTTAAACTTTGACTCGCGAATTCACAACCGTTTTAATGAATTGGAAGCTCAAACTTTTCAGTTAGTTTACTTAGATGATTCCTAACAACATGACATTAACACAATTTGAAAAATGATTCGAATTCAAGTTTTTAAAAAAATAAAAACGTAACAGAGGTATTGAATAGAAAAAAAAAGAAAAAAAATAAATAAATAAATAATCTCCGTGTGAATTTGTTCAAACAACTGGTACTACTTATATTTGCTAATTGATAATGTGAGATTGAATGACATTCCATAATACTGGTTTGGATTGTTTTTATAATGCAATTACGATCATAAAATATAAAAATAAAAACTAAAAACTAAAAAAAATGCAAAAGCAAGAACCAGAATTAGGTCGATCTGTTTTGTAGTGGTTATTGGATCGATCATAATGTAAGAAGGATTAAAATAAAAAAAAACAGATAAAGTTATAACCTAATTTTGTTATCTGCACTTTTTATTTTTAATTACTACTACAATTAAATAAATAATACTAATTAATAATTATTATATTAATAATAATATTAATACTTATAATAATTATATATATTAATTATAATAATAAAATACTAATAATTCATATAAATGATAATGATAATAATAATTTTTAATAATGATGTTAATAATAATAATAATAATTGTATTAATGAAAATTTTAATAAGTTGTTTTATAATGGTATTAATAATATTGATATTAATGATAATGATATTTCATTATATTAATATAAATGTTAAGTACTAATACTAATACTAATAATATTAATAATATATTAGTAATTATATTAATGATAACGATAATTATTAATAATAATAATTATAATACTGTTAATCATAATGGTTGTAAATGATGTATATATACACGCATATATATTTTCATACCTTTTGTTTTAATCGTTTGTTCGTGAATCGTCGGAACTGGTCAAAGTTAGGTTTGAATTTAGTCAAAATTTTCCGGGTTGTTATAATTATGATTTAAACTCAATCTCTTTTTTCCAACTAATAGAACGTGGTTATCGGCTCTGTTATTGGGAAGTCATGAACCCCGATTCATAGTACACTATCTCTGTCACCCCTTGGTATGGAACCTCTGTTGGATACATAGTGTGTTTGTTAGAGGCACAACGGTTATAGTAAGGCAACATATGCTATGGATTCTGATAGTTGTGTGACAACCCGGAAATTTCCGACCAAATTTAAACTTTAATCTTTATATTATTACGACATGATAAGCAAAGTTTGTTAAGTTAAATCTCAAGGATTTTAAACTATGTTCATATATTCATTTACCCTTGACCAAACCCTGATGATTCACGAACTATTATAATTGGTTAAGAATATGAATATATATATATATATATATATATATATATATACATATATACATATATACATATATATATATATATATATATATATATATATATATATATATATATATATGTATATTATAACTTGAAAATGTTAATAAAGTATTAGTAGTATAATACTTTACATGATCGAATTTGTTTCAATATATGGTTAACATATTTATTGACGGAATTAAAAGATAAGTTGAATTATCAGATACATTGTGATATGATTAAGGTCTCTGTTGTGAGGTCCACTGTGATTTAAGAAATCTGTACTTTTCATCAGTATTCGGAATATTTGTTAATGTGATTTACAAAAATATCATTAACAAGCGTTAGTCAAAAGTTAGTAAAGATTCCTGTTTAAATTTCAAAAGCGTGCCTTACTTGATTTGCCTCGTGTCCCCTAATAAATTAATTATTTAGTTTTCATATTATTAAAAACATTATTTGATATAATAACTTTTACTATTTAAATGAGTTAACTTATACAAAATGGACTTTGAAATATAATTAGTTTTGAAAAAAAAAACTAAATATTGTATTTAATAAATATTCCAATTATATATATAGATTATATTTCTAAATAAAGATACATGTATATATATATATTTTATAAAGTAATATTAAAATATTTATAAAACGTTTCGATTTAGGTGATATTGTTTATTTATTATTAAATATATTTTAATAAAACAACGAGAAGTCGATTTATAGAAGCAAATGACCAAAACACTCAAATGTATAAGTTACACTTTGTGTAATATTGTTTATCAATGATTTTATTCTATATTTTGATAAGGGTACGAGTCACGTAATGTAAAGTGCAAGTTTTCTAAGCGTACGAAATTTAGTTTGAAAAACCGGAACTAGGACATAAGTCGAGCATTAATGTAAAAATTTTTGGAACCAAAATTTCAAGTCATCCATGCTCGTAAATATAATATATATATATAATTATATAAATTAATTAAATATATAAATAAATATTAATAATTGAGTGTCGGCAGCCCAAATAAAATGGATGTCAGCTGGCAAGAAGGTCCATGCGATCGCATGGCCAAATGCCTCTCAAAGCATGCGATCACATGGTGATTGGTGAGGTCTGGTGGCACAAGTCTTTAAAGCTCGACGATTTCGTTTCATTTGCACACTCTTTCTCTGATCTTCATTTTACTCTGCATTTATTTTATTTTTTATTAATTATTATTATAAATCCAAATATATTATTAGTAGTATTTTTATTAGTATTACTAGTATTATTATACATAAAATACTACGATGAGGTTCTGCTCGCATGTTTTCAAAATGGGTTTTTGAGAGGGATAGAGCTAAGGAAATTATGAGTTATGGCTATGGAGGCTATGGGTATGGATCAGGGGTATAGCTCGTGAGGTCAATCTAGTGTTTATCATCTCCGTTGCGTCTTTGTACTTTCCTGCAATATTGAATCTCAATATTGATACGTGAGCATTCATAACTTAACTTTTATATATTATTAGTGTATCCCTGACTAGTGCTCGAGTATATTTGATTATGCATGCTTGTACGTTTAATATTGTCGTTAGATAGTTTATGATGAATCCTGAATTTAATACATATGCTACTAGGATAAGGTATATAATATGTATGTCGTTGGAAAGCTGACAAAAAAATAATAACTTTTCATTTAGAAAGCGTATGATTTGGATTAACGGATTAAAAGATACTGTCAATTGAATTATCTATAATTTTAAGTATTATTAAAATAATTATTATTATTATTATTATTATTATTATTATCGTTATCGTTATCGTTATTGTCGTTATTATCGTCATTATTATTATTATCCAATAACCAATATGATGATGATTATTATTATTATTATTATTATTATTATTATTATTATTATTATTATTATTATTATTATTATTATTATTATTATTATTATTAGTATTATTATTATTAGTATTATTATTATTATTATTATTATAATTATTAACATTGATATTATAACTAAAATTATCGTTATTATTAAAAATTAACATTTTTATAAAAACTATCATTTTATTATTTTTATCATTATTATTATTAAAAATATCATTAATATTAAAATTAGCACTTTTATTAAAATTATCATTTTTAATAGAAATATCATTTTTATTATAAAATATTATCATTATTATCATATTTGGATTATTGTTATTAAAAATTATCATTTTTGATAGAATTATTTTTATAACATATTATTATTATTATTCTTATTGTGATAATTATTATATATAGTAAATATTATTATTAAGATAAATTATATTTTTACTAATATTAAAGTATCGATACTATCAATTATCATTTAAAATTTATCATTTTTATTAAAACTATCATTCTATTAAAAATTACTATTATTATTAAAAATTATCGTTTTTATTAGAATATATTATCATTAAAAAGTATAGAATTTAAAACTATCATTTTATTTAAAATTATCGTTACTATCAATTTTATTAGTATTATTAATATCATCATTATCATTATTAGCAGTTATATTAAAATAATTTTAATAACATTATAGTTATTATTATTATCATTATTATTATTACAAAATAATACAACTTTTACTCATTATTATTATTATTATCAATATTATCAAATAAATATGTGATAAAAAGATATTTTTACCACACATAACATAATTACATTAATAATACATACTACTATATTTTTATGATATTAAGTGAACTTTATTACTTGAGATATATAAAAGTATATTTTTATCATATATAAATTTTAATATAAATTTTATTTATTAAGAAATTACTTGTATTATTTACTTTAATAAAATTTGATAAATATATTTAAATATATAAAACGACTATATTTAAGTTATAAATCATTTTGAGTCAAATTGACTTTTGTCAACTTTTGCATATCAGTCTCGAGCATTAGGATTGTGATACACTATGACTTGACCAAAATTGTTAAACAGATATTGACCAACTTATAAATATATACACTTAATATAGGTTCGTGAATCCGAGGCCAACCCTGCACTTGTTCAGTGCCGTCATATGCATTATTGCTACGAAATACAGTATTGTGAGTTTCATTACTCCCTTTTTATATATATTTTTGGGACTGAGAATACATGCGCTGCTTTTATAACTGTTTACGAAATAGACACAAGTACTTGAAACTACATTCTATGGTTGAATCATTATACTGGATATCACCCTTTTAGCTTGGTAGCCTAAGAATTTGGGAACAGACCCCCAAGTTGACGCGAATCCTGAAGATAGATCTATGGAGTTTGACACGTCCCATACGGGTTACGGATGCTTTAGTACTTAGATTTTATATACAGATGAGTGTACCTGTATATTGGGGATATTCTAGATGCATTTGTTAATGTCGGTTACCAGGTGTTCACCATATGAGTGTTTTTTAATTCGCAGGTTATACGTACTATTTTGTACTCGGGTTACGTGTACAATTATATATATGAAATCTTGTGGTCTATTAAAATGATGAAAATCAATGTTTATGATAAACTAATGAACACATCAACCTTTTGGTAAATACTTGAAAGCATGTTTATTCTCAGGTTTGAAAGAAATCTTCCGCTGTGCATTTGCTCATTTAGAGATATTATTTGGAGTCATTCATGGCATATTTCAAAAGACATTGCATTCAAGTCATTGAGTTCAATAAAATTATTATTAAGAAGATAATAGATTAAGTCATTTATAGATTGGATATATTATGAAAGGGTATGAATGCCTGTCAACTTTCAATGAAATGAAAGTTTTTCTTTTAAAAACGAATGAAATGTTTGTAAAATGTAACATATAGAGTTCAAGTACCTCACAATGTAACCATATGTTATTGTATTCGTCCTTATGGATTAGGACGGGTCATTTCAAGTTGATCTTTCGTAGTGGAAACTCTTACTGACATACGTAGTACATCGTTGGATTTAAGCTATGCCTACGTAGTCACTTTTATTTAAACATTGTAAGTATATTGAGGAGCGACAATGGTTGTAGTACTCTATAACTCTAGCGTGTATGTCCATGAAAGCTAATCTTCAGTTCGGATATAGTACATTGCATCATAACGCGGTCTTAAACATTGTATGTTGCTTGAGCGATTCTTTGATTAAACCCATAAAGGATTGGACTGATAGGATAACTGCACGTGTTAATGGAGGTTACCCTGAAACTTGGCCATGGTGTTCTTTATGGTTCTTCTCTTTTAATTAAAGGTCTAAGCTAATTAATAAGTCCAAACATTAATGATAGTATCAGAAACACATAATGTCTTTCGGATCAGGGATGCCTTCTATCTTTGCTTATGCTTAAGAAAGTTTAGACCTTAAGGATCGTTAACATCATTAAAAACGGAGTGGTCATGGGAGACGCGACGACCATGACTCACCCAAGGGAGGGCGCTATCACCATTACTCTCATAGGGAATATCAAGATTTCGGTCCTTATCATCACAGCACCAGTAACAGTCATGGGCACACTCACGGACATCATGGTAGTAATTATCAACGAAATAGGAACAGGGAAAACAACCAGACACTCATCAAAATTTTAGCGAAAATTCTTAAAGAAATCCTCGCAACAGAACCAATATCCTGGACCTTTAGGCGACCAATGCGCATGTCTGAATATGCACGGCATGAAAAATCCAAGTTCTGTGATTCCATGATGACTACAGTTATGAGATGAACAGATGTAAGGCATTGATGGACAAGGCGTGGCATGCTTAAATCGGGCAGAGCTACAGCACCTAAAAGACAAATAGAACGGTCACGCAAAGAGGATCGTGATGAAGGAAAGGAAAAGGGGCTATATAAGAGAATACGAAAACAGGGCAAAGGCCCCTACATTCATTGGAAAACTTTCGGGTCATTTTCCCCTCTAACGGGGATCAAGGGGCCAAGTGTGATCCCGTTATAGTTGGTGGCTATTTACCTGAAAGCGGACATGTAATCAAACGACTATGTGTGGACACTGGTTAGTAGTGCAAATATCATGTTTGAATATTGTTACAATGAGCTTTCATACAGGATTATTTCAAGCCTAGATCGGTCAAATGAAAGGTTTTGAGGACCCTTAAGCAACCCTACATGGGCCATGTGGACTTTAGAGGTCGACCTTCAGCTTGAAGATGATAAAAACAGAAGGAAGGCGCGAAGAGAAAAAGTAAAGTTTAGCATCGAGCGTACATCATCTGACTAAGATGCGCTGCTAGGATGCCCATCTTTGCAAAAGTTTGGCGCAATACCCTCAATCATGCATGGTCTGATCAAGTTCCTTACACAAGATGGAATCGCGACGATGGCATCAAAACTGCCAAAAAGAGGTCAAGCACTACGCTAGGTATGTTTAATACAATGCTTATTTTCTAATTACAGGGCAAGTTGGAGTGTTATTAGACCTTTTAAGATGCTTCAGTGAGCATAGATTTCTGTGCACTTACCGCATTTAAACGAGCACAATCTTGTATAATCCGAAACATAAGACATATATAACATTTCATTTAACGCATATGAACGCGCATTTGTTAATTTACAAAAAACATTGAACTTATGCAAACTGGTCTCGAGTAATCAAGCAACCGGAAGAATAAAAGACGAAGAGGGTGGTTCTTCAATGACCACGAAGGTAGGGGAAGATGATGGCGGGAGCTCAGATTAGGAATTTCAAGACTACTTGGATGCACACCTCCGAAAAGCGTGTTGATCATGCTTAGGCTTTTATGACTCTGACTAAGTTCTTGTATGTTATTTCATCAAAACAGTCACTATGTCGCTTATGTAACCATGTTTGCAGATAGTTTGAACCTATTGTAACTGACTTATGCGAAATATCTATGCTTTCTTTTTTCAAGTTGTTGTAACCGAAATTCTTTGTGCCATGTATCAATGCAAAGTAGTTCTATAACTTAGACTAGTGCACACGGTCATAAATACCCAGCGCACTCCTTCCTTTGAATGTCTGTTTTCACCAACCCCCATGCTTCATAAGATCATTTGACGACGAGCTAGATATTATTACCGGAAGGCGACGGACATTGGTTTTTCCTAGACCCACCCGTGCATAATACGAGATATGAAAGTCATGACTATAAGCGATATGGTTGGTCACCCTTGACCTCAATCCTAAGTGTTGGCACACTTAGAAGACTCTCGATGCGCAAAAAAGGGCGCGTGATCTAAGTCTATGTTTTGTGCACGACAACATATATGATAGATTACACGATGACATGTCTTGAGTATAATATGTTACTAACAATCAAACTTTATATAAGCCACACATGTAGCATGTTAAAGCGCTAAAAAGTTGTTATATGCGCAATTGGTGTCACCACAGTTCAAACCGCAAATCAATACTCGGTTCTAGGTATGTTCGCAACAATTTATGAAAGACAAAAAATGCAGTAACATAACCGACAAAAGACATTGCTTGCACACACATGAATCTTACAAAACGATTTTATCATTAATTATCTTTATTTACAAAGCTCAAAGCACATAAAAAATAAAAGAACAAAAATTACAATGCAACGTTGAGTAAGTGATGGGCAGTCACATCGGGGTTTTGTGACAGCTAAGTATGGTTGATCATGGACACTTCTCCAGCTCGGCCAAAGCGACGTACTCTACCTCGATAGTGCCCGGGAGATACTTTTTGGAAAAGGTGAACGGAATGACGGAAGGGATCTCAATAGTCCTCTTAACAAACTCACAAAGCGTCCACTTTTCCACTGCTCTGATAACGCACGCAGACATAGTGAAGAGATCATTCACAGTAGTAGATTTGCAGGCACCTGTAACCAATCCTGGAAGTTCAAGCTTTAGTGTCACAAATTGATCCCAAGCGTATGACCGTGCCTCCTCCAACCTGTTGAGCTAGGCAGAATGCTCCTCTACGGCTTTTCAAAGATAGGCATTGTTGGCTTTAAGAGACTCTTCGTTGAGCCTCAGCTAATCCTTCTCGGCCTTCACTAAATCAAGCTCTTTGAAAAGTGCATTTTTATCAGATGTCTCCTGAGCATCAGTAGCCTCAGCATTGGTCTGCGCTTCTGGCACTACCTTGAGATAATCATGAAGCGTGTTGATTCTAACACGCGACTCCTGCATGCTGAGGGCTTCCTGCCTAGAACTGGATTCGCTCCTCAAAAGCACATGATGGCCTTTGATCCGATGGACATCGTACAAAAAGTTGATGAACGATGTCTGGATGTCCATGCACAAGTTGGCCTCCGCATCTTTCTCAAAAATAGGAATGCACCATGAGGGATGGTCTCATCAATGAACTTTAACTGAGACATAGCAGCCCCCATGGGCACGTCCAGATACTCGAGCCCACGGTTAAACAAAATGACCACATCTGGAGGCACACGAGCATTACCATCTGGCACAATATAAACAAACATACCTGCGCGCAGACCCATCCTCAAAGGACAAAACGCATAACCTTTCCAACAAGACCTAGTCCATTTATGCATGTGTCAGAAATTTAATAGCATATACAAAAGATAAATTTATAAGACGTCGAAAGATATGAAAATACTTACCAGTTTTCTTCTTCTTCTTCTTATGGGACTTTTTCTCCCATTTGTCAGCGTGTTTGCGCTCCTTCTTCTTCGAAGAAGCGTTGCGGTCCACAAGATTCTCCTGGTCCCTAGTAGGAGTAGGGACCCTGGTGTCCTGATCACCAGAATCAAGGTGATCACTATTCTCCTCCTTAGTGTGAGGGATTTCCTCCTCAACAGAAGGGTTACCCCCTCGGGCACATCATTTCCACCACCAATGGGAGGAGGCTTACCCTCACTGGTCTGCTCTTCCCCGATAACTTTACCTTCGTGCACAACGATTATCTTATCTAAGTCCTCATCCTCCAAGATGTTGATGATCAAAATAACTGAAAATCAAATGAAAAACGAAGTTGTTAATATAATTGACGAATACCGAATAATTTCAAAACATAAATCAGGGTGCGAATTTTGGCATACCCCGTCCATGATTCCTCTGAATAGTCACAACAGAGGGGTGAGCGCAGGCGAGGCCTACACGAAGAATATGGTTCTCATATATACAGATGGGAAGCTCTTTTTGACGCAAAGTCGGAACATGTTCTCCTCGTCTGGCCTCATCTTTGGCTTCCCATTCAAACTCTTATCAACGCCAGAGTGCCACTCGCGTGCTTTAACGCAAGAATTAGGAATAAAAGAATGGTCAACAAAAAAGAAGGAATTCTTCCATTTCTCGTGCATACCAGACTTGGTAGACTCAACAAACTTAAAATGCTCTCTAAAAGAGTACCAACCATTTTCATGCGGCTGATAAGAATACACGTTCCTAAACAAATTAACTGTGGGGACAAAATTGTGACACCCTGCACCACATACCAAAAAATGAAATACGGCACGCGCTATAGGAGTGGAGTTGCCGAACGCCAATCCCATAGTAGTGAAGAACCGATAGAAAGAAATAGGTAGAAGGATAACAAATATTGTTGTACTTCATGACTTTAGAATACACGACAATCTTCTTAGGTAGCAGCTCATTAACGCGCTGTTTTTTCCAGGGAACAATAGGGCTCAGTGTATAAATTGGGGGATATTCCCTCATAATATTGTTAAGATCATCAAGAGTAATAACGGAAGAGATTTCAATAACGTTTTTGCTTTCAGTTACAAAAGTAGAAGGCAATGTTTTAAAGAAAATAAAACAACAAAGGAGGATAAAATAGGGTTCTAACCTGATGATAGTGGAGCGAAGTAAACAAAGTGAAAAAGGAGGGCAGATCAAATGTACAAGAGAAAAGACGAGTGAAGACTTGCAAACGATTAAAGCTTTTATGATAGGGAAAAGATCTATTTATATGGAAAAATGAGGGTAGAAGACTTGGGAAAAAGAAAAAAACGCGTCACCACCGTACACATGGCGCAAATCCGGCGGGGGGAAATCTGACAACTGGCAGGAAATGTGCAAGATGACAGTTGAGTTGACAGCCTCCCACAACTGGCAGACTTACAAGCCGAAAAACCACCTTAGCAATAAATGCTTCACTTAGCGCATCTTTCGCTACTTCGTCCCGATACCCTAAAGACTTTGGAAAAAACCATGATTGGAGTTCAACATCACGTGAAAAGGTTGCGTGCAATATAGAACTAGGGGGAATTAATGATGCACATGGCTGCACATCAGTTGCGCGAAATGAATGCATGATAAAAAATGTCACCACTATAATAGAGCCACTAGATAACACAAGCAAAAGAAGTTAACTAAACGTGGATAGGTGCTATGGTAGACTTGCGCCAAGGCTGCACGCGCAAAGCAAAGAATTATTTAGTGATTAGGGATGGAATATAAAAGACACTACAACAGGTTGGCACGATCCAGACATTGTGTAACGGTTGGATAATGGTAGCAGGCCATTGGGAGACAACACAAGGATAGTGGCAGTACCTTTTCGCAGATTTATGGAATAAAAGGACAAGAATAATACAGCATGACACTGGTGCGTCCTTTTGTCCCCTAACAAGCACTAAGGGACAAATACCTACAGATATAAATTGACATTGTTCGAGCTCAAATTGAACATAACAAAAACCATTCCCAAAAAAGATCTATCCTCTCAACATACAACTTAGACTCATCATTAAGGACGTTAATTACCTATCTTACCCGCGCAACCGGAATATACACCTCTCACTCTTTACGCTTTCAGGTAACGTTCTTATAATACAAACCCTAACACTGTCACTAAGCCATCAAATCCGGCTAACCCGAATGATGGTGGGTCATGTTTAACCACACTTTCAGAGATCATTATCTCGTATTGGGGTTATTCACGGTACTCTGAATCAGAGATTTAAACTCAAAAAAACTCTTAAATCCCCTTTGGTTGTTGATCAAGCATAGACCGAACACCTTGAACTATTTTATACTTGATCACTTTGCGATTATCATTTAAAGTCAATATCTTTTCTAACTAATAGAACATAGTTATTGGCACTTTTATTCGGAAGTCGTGAACCCCGATTCAGAGAACCCTATATGTGTCACCCCTTGGAAACAAACCTCTATCGGATACATAGTATGTTTTTCAGAGGCACAATGGTTGTAGTGAGGCAACCCACGTTATGGATTCTCTAACAACCCTGCTTTCTCCGTTAATTTTTTTTTAAGTATCTAACGGCCACTACTTGAATTCTATTTGATTTATTACTTGAATCATACTTAGTCCTTGGGGGATACTACTTTAATATATGATACATATTCAAGAAAAACATGCTTCGGCTAAGAAGTACATAGAAAACGTTCGGATAGTGAAAACGAAGAAACGTAACTCGTGGCTTACTATTTATTGACAATTATTTGATTTAATTGTTGCATATAATCTGTTTAAGTTACGCCTAGTTTAAACTCCCCTATTATAATTTTGGTCACTACATTGATATACAAAAACCATTTTTTTAGTGAGATATATGATGATAATCCAATTTAAATTATGTAACTAAAATACATATAAGTTAATAATTCAAACTAATAATTAGCTTAATAATTTAAACCAATAATAAAATTTATTATTATTATTATTATTATTATTATTATTATTATTATTATTATTATTATTATTATTATTATTATTATTATTATTATTATTATTATTATTATTATTTAATCAAACATGACCCTCTTTTATTTCTTTTGAATTAAAAATCATTTAAATTAGCCACCCCACATTGACAAGATATTTAAGTACTAGCCAATAAACCTACTACCACTAAAAACATGTTTTACAAATAACTAGCTAATGCAGATTGACTGAATAATAAACTGCTATCCTAATTAACTAATTAAGTGAACATGGAGTAAAAATATGGATACATGCAAACTACTAATTAACTCTATATGCCTAACTGCTATTTTGTTAATGGCTCCTACATCACATGGATAACCACTTGTAATTAACAAAGAGAAACATGGGGTCATGGAATCATGCACTTGTTGACTTTGTGGAAACATGGAGTTAGTATACTAACTTATTCCACATGGAAAGTGAGGAAATAGTTCATGGATACATATATTTGATGTCTTGTGAAAGTAGGAAAAACACAAAGTAGTTAACTAGTTCCACCTCTTTTAATGCTATATTCCATGCTCGTATCACTCTCCTAATTTGGGCCAGATTATAAAGTCAATAAATTAAGTAATGTATATAGATTACTAAGAATTCAGATTTTGAGTGATCCAAATGACTTTGAAATATCCTAACAATTATTAATTAAAAATAAAAACAAAAGTGTGGTAGTCGAGACACTACATTTGGCTGGTAAAAACAGAAGTTTGGTAGTTGAAACACTAGTTCCTTCTTATACTATAACACACACACATGCATACATATCGGTATGCATCAATATTATTTTTAACCCTCACACTACAGCCCTACTTTGATCATCAACATCTTCTACTATAAACCATCATCTTAAATCCTAAATTAAACATCACACAATTGCTTGATCATTAAATTACTTGTGGATTCGTGTTCCTCGCGTAGATACAAGTAATTGCTTGATTTGTGGTAAAATCTCTCAAACCCAAATTGTTAAAAATCTGATTTTTTTTATAAAGTTTCATAGTGTATGTTGTCAATTGCTCAAGTCTATACGCGTACATGTTAATTGCTTTCGTTAATTTGATCATTTGATGTGATTAGGGTTAATCCCGAATTTGTTTTGTGTGATTACAGAAACTTAACTTTGCTAAATGTTAAATATTATGATATATTTGAAATCCTCTCGAAAAACTAATAATTTTAGGCTTTGGATTCGCTTGATTTCGTTTCTGGATGATCAAGTTATGGCCAATTGAAATTAATGTTGTGTTTTTGCTGTGTAATCAAAAATCTGGGTTTGATAGACCACGAATTGGCTTGTGAAATTTATACCACTGGAAAGATAATTTAAAAACACTCAATTTACAATAGGATATCATGTTGTTTGCTTATGTATAACTTGAGATATGCTTGATTTAGTGAAAAAGTAGATTTATACAGCACTTGCACGAAAACAGCCGTGTATGATAAAATGTGTTAACTTCTGTGATTAAAGCTTTGAATATTTGATATGAGGCAACCCACACAAAAATTAATTCACTGTTCATGTAGATATCATAGTCTAATTGCATATAGATCTTCAGATAATCGCGTGCGAATGTGACTAGCTAAATTAGAATCGAAGCTACAACTTGCTCTCTGTTTTATACTCTGTGGATTGTGTTTATTGATTTAGAAAGTATGCTTCTGGAATATGAATTTTAACGTGATATGTGACATATGGTTAGTTAATGTCAATCTCTGAAACACTATGTGTAAGACACGCATATTTTCCTTGTACATTTGTATAATTAAGTTATTTAATTTGTGGGGTTTTCGTTGCATATAATAAAAATAAAGAAGAATCTGGCCTGGGCTATCTGCACGCCGTGCGGGCCAGTGGCGCGCCGCGCCAATACGGGCTGACAGCTCATCTTTTCCTTTTTATTAGATATTTAAAAGGGCAAATTGGTAAAATCACAAGAGATCCGACTTTAAGGCCTTGGATTAGTTTTTGGAGTGTCATTTACTCCATTTCCAACCACCAATTCTTATCCAATTCAATTTTAGAGAGAGAGTAAGAATCCTAGTCTGAGAAAGCTCAAAATAAGGAAGAAGAAGCTTGAATCGGGTCTAAGTGCAAGCATTAAAGTTGTTCATCTATCCTCTAGCTACGTTTTGATCATAGTGGTATGCTCTAATCTTGATTTCCTAATTTAATTTTGGGAAAGGGTTAGTGTTAGGGTTAATGGTGAATTTAAAAACCCACTTTGTTAGTAAATTGGGTGTTTTGGGCGAATTTGGGTCATGTAGACCTAAAGGTGACTAACTAGGGTTTTCAAAGTATTAAATTATGTTTATGAGCTTAAATTGGTTAGTTGAATTACTAGCACACTTATATAAATGTAAATGGATGTCGAGTGGGTTAGTGGATGACCTGAAATGGGTGTATTGACTTTTAAGTGGTCAAATGGGTCATAATGGACCTAAGATGGTTAGTGTATGTGTAAGATGCATAGACCTTGTGTTGAAAAGTGTTTTAAGACCTAATTTGGCAAATGTTAGGGTTTTGGTTATGATTGACCCAAATATTAGGGTTAAGGGTGCAATTGGGTCGAGATTGCACCATGGGTCAAAATGACTATAGAATGGAGTTTGAGTTGGTTGACCAACTTAAGTTGTGATTGATATTATGTATAATGTAATAGGTACGTTACATTGAAAATTTCTGAGCTTGTCTATCTCTCATCAAGACTTTGAGGTGAGTGGAAAATCTATATATGTATGTATATGATTTACTTGCCGTATTAATGGTGTCACATAGCCGTTTTGTGACCATAGTTGTGAGACATAGCCGTTTTGTCCACGTTTTATATTTATGCACATAGCCGTGTTTGTGCATATAGTGGCGAGTAATAGCCGTGTTTTACTCCCACCTTATTATCCGAGTTATTGTGCACATAGCCGTGGTTGTGTACATGATTGTGAGTAATAGCCGTGTTTTACTCACACGTTGATCAAGTGATGCCATAGCCGTTTTTGGGAACACTTGGGGGTGATGCCATAGCCGTTTTTGGAACACCTTGGGGGTTAGCATACCATAGCCGTTTTTGGGAGCTAACGGTTGTTATGAACATCGATGACTTGTTTCGCGAAGTCATTCCCTTACGAAGATTTTGGTTAACCATGCTTTATAGTTGTTGACGTTAGCATTTAATTATTATTATGAATATTATGCTATTGATGTTGCTAGTTGTACGAACTGACGATACTAGCTTGTTTATTGAGACGTTATGCGTTTGTATGCGTTATATGATATCGTGGATGAGAGTAGGTAAGTTTTATATGCATGTATATATTTATTCTACTCACTAAACGTTAGCTTACCCTCTCGTTGTTTACCATTTTATAGGTTCCGGCGTGGATAAGGGTAAGGGCATACGGTTGGATTAGAGATCCCGCTTGTTAGGGGACGCCTTTTGGATGTGTTAGCTTTTGGAGTTTGACCATGACTTAGGTAGTTTAATCCCAAACACTATGCTCATCGTGTCGTTTGGTACTTAAACTTTTTGGTGGTCGAAACTCACGTTATGTATTAAACTCGTAAAACGGCCAAAGTGGGCCCCGCTTTGTAAAACTTATTTTATGTTTGAATTGTGTTAGTTTTACATGTTTGAATATGTTGTTAAAATCGTTTTGTCAAATTATGTAGGGAAGTGGCCGATTTTTTCGCGTTTCATGACTTTTGGGACAGACCAGTTTGGCGCGCCGCGCGGCCATATGGCTCGCCGCGCCATATGCTGTTCCAGCAAAAAAAAAAATATTTTGTTATTTTTACGCTGGTTGTTCGTGGTTTGGTTTGGGTTGTTACACTATGCATTGGGCACAATAGGGCCATACTTTGTGTAAATTCTGAATTGAGCTGAAAACTGAACATTCAACTTGCACGAATAAACTGAACAAATTGGCTAAACAAAAATTGGTTATCTTATGATATGTGTTAGTTTGATTTGTCCTTGAACCATGGCCACTGGTCTTGTATCAATTGCATGTCCCTAGCTCCGGTTATAGCCAAAACGAAATCAGTGCGCGGTCAGAAACTGACTTGGCAAACCATAAATGTACCCCTTCTGATTCCTGATTTATAATTATCGTATGAGACCCTGGCTGGACTTTTTGGAATTGATTTTGAGTATACTTATGATCTATGTTTACTTGAATTTTGTACTATGAGATAACATGCTAAGTTTGCTACATATACATGAACCTTGTGCACAACGATAAACTGAAATTGTGAAATTGACCATATATGATCCAAAACATGTTGTTTGACTTAGGTTTGATATGTTGACCAACATTTGACATGAACCTATTGATGTTGACTTTAGTTGACTACTTTGACCAAGTTTGACTTTCGGTTTGACTTCGGTTGACTTTGTTTGACTTGCATGATCTAGTTGATTGTATGTTGACTTTTACTTTGAAACGTGTCTAGTCGAGCAATAAAACAACTTATACTATGAAACCACATTTGTTTAAGACATAATTAATGACCAACTTAAATACGTATACTTAGGTTGCATTACTCGGCTATAATCCGTACAAGTCGTTTGTCTTTCAATCCGAGCTTTATTTCAAAGGTAAGTCTACAGTCCCGACTTTTTACATGTTTTCAGGGATGAGAATACACGCTGTTATACTTACTTTATCAAATACTTTTGTATTGACACGAGTACTATATATGCATATTGAGTTTGTTCACAAAGCCTCTAGCTTGAATACTTTTAATTCCATAGGTGTAAGCACAATTTAGATGGACGGATCCGTTAGGTTGACAACCTCACCCACTATAAAAACAGTGGTGCATTTACTTTGAACATTAAATACATTTAAACCAGTGTATAACATTTTATGAGGTAAAGGCGGGTATAGTGGATTCTATACTCGGGTCATTGCTAATATTTAGGTGCTCATAGATTATGCAAAAGTTTCGCAACTTGGAATTGTACTTGTAAAATCTCGTGGTCAAGGAACTTAAACTATTTTTCTGATAACTGTCTTTCAGATATTGTTATATTACTTTAAACCTGTAGATTCACCAACATTATTTGTTGACCTATTTTTGCGTATTTTATTCTCAGGTCCTTAAGAGGTAGACTTCCGCTGTGTTTGCTGCATGGTCTGGCCGTGGAGTCAGCATATTATTTAAAGAACATTATTTAATTTCGCATTTAAAACTTTTGTAACTGTTTAAATATTGTTGGCTTGTGGTTACGATCACAACATCGTTTCTATTTTGGAATTTATTGACTTATGTTTTGAAGTCAACTTTTAATAAAATTAAATGTGATTGCTTTAAACGTCTGATATAGAGGGCGTAACTGTTAACTGTGGGACCTTGATTAACGCGCCGTCAGATGGTAATGTGGCGGGGTGTTAAAGATGGTATCAGAGCTAACGGTTCGTAGGGAAACTAAGACTTGCATTAGTGTGTCTGATTTGGTCATTAGGACACTTTAGTGAGTTTAGACTACTACCGGGACTTAGTCATTACATGAGTACTTTATGACTAACATTATTTGTTTGAATAACCTGCTTTATATGTATTCTTGTCTTGTGAGTTAGATGTCACAGGATTCCGGAAACAGTAGCAACAACTCAAGTGTGGCTGAGGTGAATGCACCTGCTCCTGCTCCAGCACCAGCACCTGCTCCACACCAGATGCCTAACTATTCCATTAATCTTTATGAGTTGGATCTGATTCATACTAATCGAAACAGGAATGTAGTTGATCGTGTTAATGCTTTGAGTGATGTTGCGAGGACATACCCCCATCCTGATGACCTCGACAGGTTGGACTCAAGGGTTACGTCCCTACACACTTATATGTACGAGACCGAAGCAAGGTTCTTCGACATGGAGCGATTGATAACAGCCTTGACTGCTAGGGTTGCTGCGTTGGAGGCAGAACGTGATAGGCCGAGGAATGATGGACCTACCTCCCGTACTCGACAGAAGAGGAAGTGAAGGGTCGTTGACCATGAGCTTCTTTTCCTTTTTCATCTGCCATACTTTCCTTAATTGATTATATAAGACTTACCGTGTGTTATAAACCGGGCTACTAGCACATTATGTTTATTGTTGGGTTACTACTTTTGGATGTTGATTTATCACTCTTGAATTTTATTTATTAATAATGGTGGATTATGCTATTAATGATTATTATCTTTTATTATATGTGGTACTATCCTGTATTCAATAACATTGTATGATTATAATACTTGTGTTATGTGATACTGCCATGATATCATTGTTACTACTTAGTACTACTACCATTGCTATCACTACATAACACTAGTGCCACTACTATTACCACTAGTTTCACTACTACCACTACTATCACTAGTGACACTACTATCACTACTATCACTACTATCACTACTAGTACTACTTACGCTACTTCTCACTACTTACGAATCTTTTCGTACTATTATTATTTACTAGTCTTCAACACCCGTTGCTAGTATATTTTCATATAGCGTTGTTTTGACACTGACCTAGTGTGTTTTTTATGTTGAAGATGCCTCCGAAGGAATCAACCGCTGCTCAGATCAGGAGATTGGTCGCTGAAGGTATTGCGGCCGAGAGAGCTGAACTACTGAGAGAATTCAACAACGGACACAACAGCAATGATCAATGTGGTTCGAGCAACACCAAAGGGAACGACACTCAAGGCCGTAATGGATGTTCTTACAAGACATTCACTAGTTGCAACCCGCATCCTTTCAACGGAACTGAAGGACCAGTTGGTCTCACTCGATGGTTTAAAAAGCTTGATTCGGTTTTCCTAATCAGCGGGTGTAATGATAATGATCGGGTAGGTTTTGCTACGGGCACGCTGGTGGAACAACTATGCTCAATCCCTGGACATGATCAAGCTTATGCCCTACCTTGGGAAACTTTGAAGCAAAGAATGATAGAGGAGTATTGTTCACGGAACGAGATTAAGAAAATGGAACGCGAGTTCCTAGAATTGAAGTTAGTAGGCAATGATCTCACCGCCTATAACAAGAGATTCTTTGAGCTGGCGCTAATTTGTCCTGAAATGGTTACTCTTGAGAAGCGAAAGGTTGAACTATACATCGAAGGTCTAAGTGAGAATATTCAAGGCGGGGTCACTACTTCTAAACCCACAAACGTGCAAGAAGCTATTGACATGACTAGTTTATTATTGGACCAGATTGCCCAGAGAGGGAAGGGTACTACAGTGAATGAGAATAAGTCCAATGATGGTAAGAGGAAGTGGAATGGTGGTCAAGATAAAAAATTTTACCAACAGCCATTCAAGAAGCAAGATACTTACCGCAACGACACTGGGGTCGCCGAAACTAACTCCGGGTATAAGGGCAAAAAGCCACAATGTCAAAAGTGTGGCAAGAATCACACCGGAAACTGTGCAGTTCTAATTTGTGACCGGTGCAAGAAGTTTGGTCATTTGGCGAAAGATTGTAAGGTTAACCTCAACGGCAACACCAACAACAACAACACTGCAAACAATGCGAACAATGCTGGTAATGGAAAGAACTATTTTGGTTGCGAACAGCTGGGTCATTTCAAGAAAGACTGTCCTAAGAACAACAACAATGGGAATGCTCGAGGCAGGGCATTCAACATCAATTCTGCTGAAGCTCGTGATGATTCGAAACTAGTCACGGGTACGTTTTCACTCAATGATCAACCTGTTTATGTTTTGTTTGACTCTGGTGCTGATAGAAGTTTTATATCTAAGGATGTCTGTCACAATCTTAAAAATCCCGTTTCTCCCCTAGATAACGTGTATTCCATAGAACTAGGGAATGGTAACTTGATGAGAGCCGATAAGATTTATCGCGGTTGTACTTTGACATTAGAGGGTAAACCTTTTAGCATTGATGTGATACCTATTAAACTGGGAAGTTTTGACCTTGTGGTTAGAATAGACGGGTTAGCTGATAACAAAGCTGAGGTGGTCTGTGACCTAAAGGATATTCGTATTCCTATTGCTGACGGCGAACCTATGATGATTTTTGGAGAGAAGAACGGTTCACAATTACATCTCATTAACTGCTTGAAAGTTCAGAGATATGTGAGAAAGGGATGTATCGCGTTTATGGCTCATGTAAACCAAATTGTACCTGATGCAAGGAGACCCGAAGACGTTCCTATAGTTAAGGAATTTCTTTAAGTTTTTCCGGAGGAGTTACCTGGTCTCCCACCGCATCGAGAAGTTGAGTTTCGGATAGATTTAGTGCCAGGAGCGGCACCGGTGGCTCGCGCACCGTACAGACTTACACCCCCAGAGCTTCAAGAGTTATCTAGCCAATTGCAAAAGTTGTTAGACAAGGGATTCATCCGACTGAGTTCTTCACCTTGGGGAGCTCCGGTTTTGTTTGTTAAAAAGAAAGATGGGTCGATGAGGTTGTGTATCGACTACAGAGAATTGAAAAATTTGACAATCAAGAATCGGTATCCGCTACCGAGGATTGATGACTTATTTGATCAACTTCAAGGATTGAGTTGTTATTCGAAGATTGATTTAAGATCCGAATATCACCAAATGAGAGTCAAAGAAACTGATGTCCCGAAGACGGCGTTTAGAACACGGTATGGACATTATGAGTTTACAGTGATGCTTTTTGGTTTGACGAACGCACCAACAGTGTTCATGGACCTCATGAATCATGTGTGTAAGCCATACCTAGATAAATTCGTCATTGTGTTTATTGATGATATATTGGTGTACTCCAAGAACAAGGAAGAGCACGAACAGTATCTACGATCGATATTGACCATGCTTAGAAAAGAGCAGTTGTATGCAAAGTTCTCTAAGTGTGACTTTTGGTTACCAGAGGTACAATTTCTTGGCCATGTTGTAGGGGTCAATGGAATACAGGTCGATCCAGCAAAGATTGAGTCGGTTAAGAATTGGGAAACTCCAAACACGCCAACTCAGATCCGGCAATTTTTGGGTTTAGCTAGTTACTACAGGAGATTCATCGAGGGATTCTGTAAGATTGACCGACCATTAACCGCGTTGACTCATAAGGGTAAGAAGTATGAGTGGTCAGAACCGCAAGAAACTGCATTTCAGTTGTTGAAGGAGAAGTTAACAACTATACCGATATTGTCTCTACCCGAGGGAAGTGAAGATTTTGTTGTTGATTGTGATGCTTCACGTCAAGGAATGGGTTGCGTGCTCATGCAACGAAATAAGGTTATTGCTTATGGATCGCGACAGTTAAAGATTCATGTGCAAAACTACACTACGCACGACCTTGAATTAGGAGCTATTGTCTTTGCACTTAAAATGTGGAGACACTACCTGTATGGAACCAAATTTACTATCTTCACTGACCATAAGAGTTTACAGCACATATTCGATCAGAAATAGCTCAACATGAGACAACGACGTTGGATGGAACTACTTAACGATTATAACTGCGAACTTCAATACCATCTGGGCAAAGCGAATGTTGTGGCGGATGTTTAAGCAGAAAGGAGCGAGAGAAACCCCTCAGAGTTAAAGCTCTTAATATAGTTGTCCGTACAAATCTCACATCATAGATCCGGGAAGCACAACGCGAAGCCATGAAGCAAGAAAATGTCGATGTTGAATTTCTAAGAGGAATGGATAAGAAATTTGACGTCAAGGAGGACGGAACACGGTACTTTGCTAATTGAATTTGGGTACCAAAATTTGGTGGATTGAGAGAACTAGTGTTGGAAGAAGCACACAAGTCAAGGTACTCAATTCATCCGGGATCTGATAAAATGTACCAAGATTTGAAGGCGTTTTATTGGTGGCCAAATTTGAAAGCTGATATTGCTACCTATGTCGGAAAGTGCTTGACTTGCGCTAAAGTCAAGGCTGAACATTAGAAGCCATCCGGGTTATTAACTCAACCAGAGATTCCCCAGTGGAAGTGGGAAGGTATTACCATGGACTTCATCACTAAACTGCCGAGAACAGCGGGAGGATGCGATACTATTTGGGTTATCGTGGATCGTCTCACTAAGTCTGCACACTTCTTACCAATAAGAGAAACTGATAAAATGGAGAAGTTGGCTCAGGTTTACATTAAGGAAGTCGTCTCTAGGCATGGAGTTCCTATATCTATTATATCCGATCGCGACAGCAGATTCACTTCAAGGTTTTGGCAGTCATTACAGAAAGCAATGGTGACCCGTTTAGATATGAGTACAGCATATCACCCCCAGACAGATGGCCAAAGTGAACGAACTATTCAGACTTTTGAGGACATGTTACGAGCATGTGTCATTAATTTTGGAAACGGATGGGATAAGAACTTACTACTAGCTGAGTTCTCATACAATAATAGCTACCATGCGAGCATAAAAGCTGCACCTTTCAAAGCGTTGTACGGAAGGAAATGTAGATCTCCCGTTTATTGGAGTGAGTTGGGGGATAGTCAGTTGACAGGTCCTGAGATTATTCAGGAGACAACTGAGAAAGTCCTACAGATTCAGGAACGACTGAGAACGGCTCGCAGTCGTCAAAAGAGTTATGTCGACGTTAGACGGAAGGACATAGAATTCGAAGTTAGTGACAAAGTTATGCTTAAAGTATCACCTTGGAAGGGTGTTATACGATTTGGGAAACGAGGTAAACTGAGTCCTAGATATGTTGGACCGTTCGAGATAACTGAAAGAATTGGACCGGTAGCTTACAGATTGGAGCTGCCACAAGCATTCAGTGGTATACACGACATTTTTCATGTATCCAATCTAAAGAAGTGCCTAGCCGATGATAATTTGATTATTCCTTTAGAAGAACTGCGTATCGACGACAAACTTCATTTCATTGAAGAACCTGTCGAAATCTTAGGCCGTGAGGTCAAACAGTTGAAGCAAAGTAGAATTCCTATCGTTAAAGTTCGGTGGAACGCGAGAAGAGGACCGGAGTTCACGTGGGATCGTGAAGACCAGAGGAGACTGAAATACCCGCAACTATTTCCCGAGAAAACTACTTCAGCGGAAGATCACTAAAATTTCGGGACGAAATTTTCAATAACAGGTGGGTAATGTAACAACCCTGCTTTCTCCGTTAATATTTTTTTAAGTATCTAACGGCCACTACTTGAATTCTATTTGATTTATTACTTGAATCATACTTAGTCCTTGGGGGATACTACTTTAATATGTGATACATATTCAAGAAAAACATGCTTCGGCTAAGAAGTACATAGAAAATGTTCGGATAGTGAAAACGAAGAAACGTCATTCGAGGCTTTCTATTTATTGACAATTATTTGATTTAATTGTTGCATATAATCCGTTTAAGTTACGCCAAGTTTAAACTCCCCTATTATAATTTTGGTCACTACATTGATATATAAAAACCATTTTTTTAGTGAGATATATGATGATAATCCAATTTAAATTATGTAACTAAAATACATATAAGTTAATAATTCAAACTAATAATTAGCTTAATAATTTAAACCAATAATAAGATTTATTATTATTATTATTATTATTATTATTATTATTATTATTATTATTATTATTATTATTATTATTATTATTATTATTATTATTATTATTATTATTATTATTTAATCAAACATGACCCTCTTTTATTTCTTTTGAATTAAAAATTATTTAAATTAGCCACCCCACATTGACATGATATTTAAGTACTAGCCAATAAACGTACTACCACTAAAAACATATTTTTACAAATAATTAGCTAATGCAGATTGACTGAATAATAAACTGCTATCTTAATTAACTAATTAAGTGAACATGGAGTAAAAATATGGATATATGCAAACTACTAATTAACTCTATGTGCCTAACTGCTATTTTGTTAATGGCTCCTACATCACATGGATAACCACTTGTAATTAACAAAGAGAAACATGGGGTCATGGAATCATGCACTTGTTGACTTAGTGGAAACATGGAGTTATTATACTAACTTATTCCACATGGAAAGTGAGGAAATAGTTCATGGATACATATATTTGATGTCTTGTGAAAGTAGGATAAACACAAAGTAGTTAACTAGTTCCACCTCTTTTAATGCTATATTCCATGCTCGTATCACTCTCCTAATTTGGGCCAAATTATAAAGTCAATAAATCAAGTAATGTATATAGATTACTAAGAATTCAGATTTTGAGTGATCCAAATGACTTTGAAATATCCTAACAATTATTAATTAAAAATAAAAACAAAAGTGTGGTAGTTGAGACACTACATTTGGCTGGTAAAAACAGAAGTTTGGTAGTTGAAACACTAGTTCCTTCTTATACTATAACACACACACATGCATACATATAGGTATGCATCAATATTATTTTTAACCCTCACACTACAGCCCTACTTTGATCATCAACATCTTCTACTATAAACCATCATCTTAAATCCCAAATTAAATATCACACAATTGCTTGATCATTAAATTACTTGCGGATTCGTGTTCCTCTCGTTCTCCTCTACGCGTAGATACAAGTAATTGCTTGATTCGTGGTAAAATCTCTCAAACCAAAATTGTTAAAAATCTAATTTTTTTATAAAGTTTCATAGTGTATGTTGTCAATTGCTCAAGTCTATACGCGTACATGTTAATTGCTTTCGTTAATTTGATCGTTTGATGTGATTAGGGTTAATCCCGAATTTGTTTTGTGTGATTACAGAAACATAACTTTGCTAAATGTTAAATATTATGATATATTTGAAATGCTCTCAAAAAACTAATAATTTTAGGCTTTGGATTCGCTTGATTTCATTTCTGGATGATCAAGTTATGGCCAATTGAAATTAACGTTATGTTTTTGCTGTGTAATCAGAAATCTGGGTTTGATAGACCATGAATTGGCTTGTAAAATTTATACCACTGGAAAGATAATTTAAAAACACTCAATTTAACTAGGATATCATGTCGTTTGCTTATGTATAACTTGAGATATGCTTCATTTAGTAAAAAAGTGGATTTATACAACACTTGCATGAAAACAGCCGTGTATGATAAAATGTGTTAACTTCTGTGATTAAAGCTTTGCATATTTGAAATGTACACAAAAATTAATTCACTTTTCATGTAGATATCATAGTCTAATTGTATCTAGATCTTCGGATAATCGCGTGCGAATGTGACTAGCTAAATTAGAATCGAAGCTACAATTTGCTCTCTGTTTTATACTATGTGGATTGTGTTTATTGATTTAGAAAGTATGCTTCTGGAATGTGAATTTTAACATGATATGTGACATATGGTTAGTTAATGTCAACCTCTTAAACACTATGCATTGGGCACAATAGGGCCATACTTTGTGTAAATTCTGAATTGAGCTAAAAACTGAACATTCAACTTGTACGAATAAACTGAACAAATTGGCTAAACAAAAATTTCTTATCTTATGATATGTGTTATTTTGATTTGTCCTTGAACCATGGCCACTGGTCTTGTATCAATTACATGTCCCTAACTCCGGTTATAGCCAAAACAAAATCAGTGCGCGGTCAGAAACTGACTTGGCAAATCATAAATGTACCCCTTCTGATTCCTGACTTATAATTATCGTATGCGACGCTGGATGGACTTTTTGGAATAGATTTTTAGTATACTTATGATCTGGAGTTTTCCATGTTTACTTGAATTTTGTACTATGAGATAATATGTTAAGTTTGCTACATGTACATGAACTTTGTGCACAACGATAAACCGAAATTGTGAAATTGACCATATATGATCCAAAACATGTTGTTTGACTTAGGTTTGATATGTTGACTAAAATTTGACATGAACCTATTGATGTTGACTTTAGTTGACTACTTTGACCAAGTTTGACTTTCGGTTGACTTTGTTTGACTTTGTTTGACTTGCATGATCTAGTTGATTGTATGTTGACTTTTACTTTGAAACGTGTCGAGTCGAGCGATAAAACAACTTATACTATGAAAACACATTTGTTTAAGACATAATTAATGACCAACTTAAATACGTATACTTAGCAGGAGCGGATGTATATAGTGCCCAGTGGTGGCACGGGACACCACTGAAATACACGATGTAGTGGAAATTTTTGGGGTTTTTTAACTAGTGACACTATTGGATAGTGTACATTTTTTTGAGTGACACCATTGAAATAAGACATCTAGTAGAAATTTTTTGAGGGTTTTAACAGGTGACAACAGTGACTATCAATCCTAGATCCGCCCCTGATACTTAGGTTGCATTACTCGGCTATAATCCGTACAAGTCGTTTGTCTTTCAATCCGAGCTTTATTTCAAAGGTGAGTCTACAGTCCCGCCTTTTTACATGTTTTCAGGGATGAGAATACACGCTGTTATACTTACTTTATCAAATGCTTTTGTATTGACACGAGTACTATATATGCATATTGAGTTTGTTCACAAAGCCTCTAGCTTGAATACTTTTAATACCATCGGTGTAAGCACAATTTAGATGGACGGATCCGTTAGGTTGACAACCTCACCCACTATAAAAACAGTGGTGCATTTACTTTAAACATTAAATATGTGATGCCCCGTACAAAACCATCGTGTACGAATCATCAACAACAGGATCATTACAAGGTTATGTACTATATGCGTTTTCAAAAAGAGTTTACATTCAATAATAATGTGATGTCTAAACCAACATCGAATGTTTTACAATCCAAAAGCATGCTTCACTAAGTAGAAGCAAATAATAAGTGTATGTGACCACAATGGTCGTTACAAGTCATAATTCAAAAGTACTAAAGTTTGTATGCAAGGTAAAGTAGTTCATGCGATGACAACTCTAAGCAGCGGGTGTCTACAGCACGACTAGTACACAGCGGAAACTAACCTCAAGCACCTGAGAAAAACATGCTTAAAAATGTCAACACAAAGGTTGGTGAGCTATAGTTTAAGTATAACAGTATGTAAGGTAGGCCACGAGATTTCAGTGCTACAAAGAGCGTTTCAAAACAGTAAGATAAAGTATATGTTAACCGTGGGCACTTGGTAACTAACTTAACGTTTATACCCCCTGAAAGTACACTTGGCAAGTACATATGTCTACGAAGTATTAAACACTCGTTAAATGCTAGCGCGACTAGCCCGAGTGGGGATGTCAAACCCTATGGATCCATATCTAAGATTCGCGTTCACGGTTCAAAAACCAATGATTAACCGTTACCGAGCTAAAGGGAATGTTTATGCCGTTGTATAACCCACACATATATAAGTTTAAGTACTCGTGCCTAGTATGTAAAACATAAAATCCGCATGTATTCTCAGTTCCCAAAATAAGTTAAACTAAAAAGGAAATGCTATAACTCACAATGATAATGTAGTCGTAAAGTCGGTTCGGAAAAGGTGTGCAAGTAAACGGTCCGAAAGTCCTCAACCTAAGTCAAATAGTACTAAGTCGGTAAATCGTCTTAATAGGTTTAAAAGTATGTAAATAAGGTCTTAAGGGTCATCATCAATCATCATCACACAAAAGGCGTAAAGTAAGTTTCGTTTATGAAAGTAGTTTACAACAAAGGCTGACTTCAGTCAGTCACCACGGCCTCTACCCTTACTGAAACAAGGTGAGACCAGTGGCCATGGCTCCGTATATGAGTCCTTTAAGTCTGGTAAAATTTACAGAAGCAAACTCATCTTCGTTTGACCGTGGCGACGGTCTAAGTGCGAGTAGGTCAGAAATTTCTGCACAACGTTAAAGGACATAGTAACGATCGGAGGGCCATAAATCCTAAACCGTAACTCGGATTAAGACGAGTCCTATATGAAAAGTTATCTACTCGAAAAGATCTATCTAAAAATCATGGTTAGAACAGCCCAGGTCTGCTGGTCTGTTACAGAAACAGCAGGTCAGTAGGTTTTGGACAGAAACAGTAAGTTTAAGTGAGTTCCGGTGGTCTTGGTGCTTGATGTTCATCATGGTTCTCATCCTTGATGCATATAGCTTCAAGTGTACAACTCATTGATGTATCTACATCATATTAGCCAAGTCTTGACCGTCATAACTGAAATGTCCCGTTCTTATTGATTAAAAACGTTCCATATTAATTGATTTCGTTCCGAGGTTTTGACCTCTATATGAGACGTTTTTCAAAGACTGCATTCATTTTTAGAACAAACCATAACCTTTATTTCATAGATAAAGGTTTTAAAAAGCTTTACGTAGATTATCAAATAATGATAATCTAAAATATCCTGTTTACACACGACCATTACATAATGGTTTACAATACAAATATGTTACAACAAAATAAGTTTCTTAAATGCAGTTTTTACACCATATCATAAAGCATGGACTCCAAATCTCGTCCTTATTTAAGTATGCGACAGCGGAAGCTCTTAATAATCACCTGAGAATAAACATGCTTAAAACGTCAACAAAAATGTTGGTGAGTTATAGGTTTAACCTATATATATCAAATCATAATAATAGACCACAAGATTTCATATTTCAATACACATCCCATACATAGAGATAAAAATCATTCATATGGTGAACACCTGGTAACCGACATTAACAAGATGCATATATAAGAATATCCCCATCATTCCGGGACACCCTTCGGATATGATATAAATTTCGAAGTACTAAAGCATCTGGTACTTTGGATGGGGTTTGTTAGGCCCAATAGATCTATCTTTAGGATTCGCGTCAATTAGGGTGTCTGTTCCCTAATTCTTAGATTACCAGACTTAATAAAAAGGGCATATTCGATTTCGATAATTCAACCATAGAATGTTGTTTCACGTACTTGTGTCTATTTTGTAAATCATTTATAAAACCTGCATGTATTCTCATCCCAAAAATATTAGATTTTAAAAGTGGGACTATAACTCACTTTCACAGATTTTTACTTCGTCGGGAAGTAAGACTTGGCCACTGGTTGATTCACGAACCTATAACAATATATACATATATATCAAAGTATGTTCAAAATATATTTACAACACTTTTAATATATTTTGATGTTTTAAGTTTATTAAGTCAGCTGTCCTCGTTAGTAACCTACAACTAGTTGTCCACAGTTAGATGTACATAAATAAATCGATAAATATTATCTTGAATCAATCCACAACCCAGTGTATACGTATCTCAGTATTGATCACAACTCAAACTATATATATTTTGGAATCAACCTCAACCCTGTATAGCTAACTCCAACATTCACATATAGAGTGTCTATGGTTGTTCCGAAATATATATAGATGTGTCAACATGATAGGTCGAAACATTGTATACGTGTCTATGGTATCTCAAGATTACATAATATACAATACAAGTTGATTAAGTTATGGTTGGAATAGATTTGTTACCAATTTTCACGTAGCTAAAATGAGAAAAATTATCCAATCTTGTTTTACCCATAACTTCTTCATTTTAAATCCGTTTTGAGTTAATCAAATTGCTATGGTTTCATATTGAACTCTATTTTATGAATATAAACAGAAAAAGTATAGGTTTATTGTCAGAAAAATAAGTTACAAGTCGTTTTTGTAAAGGTAGTCATTTCAGTTGAAAGAACGACGTCTAGATGACCATTTTAGAAAACATACTTCCACTTTGAGTTTAACCATAATTTTTGGATATAGTTTCATGTTCATAATAAAAATCATTTTCTCAGAATAACAACTTTTAAATCAAAGTTTATCATAGATTTTAATTAACTAACCCAAAACAGCCCGCGGTGTTACTACGACGGCGTAAATTCGGTTTTACGGTGTTTTTCGTGTCTTCGGGTTTTAAATCATTAAGTTAGCATATCATATAGATATAGAACATGTGTTTAGTTGATTTTAAAAGTCAAGTTAGAATGATTAACTTTTGTTTGCGAACAAGTTTAGAATTAACTAAACTATGTTCTAGTGATTACAAGTTTAAACCTTCGAATAAGATAGCTTTATATGTATGAATAGAATGATGTTATGAACATCATTACTACCTTAAGTTTCTTGGATAAACCTAATGGAAAAGAGAAAAATGGATCTAGCTTCAACGGATCCTTAGATGGCTCGAAGTTCTTGAAGCAGAATCATGACACGAAAACAAGTTCAAGTAAGATCATCACTTGAAATAAGATTGTTATAGTTATAGAAATTGAACCAAAGTTTGAATATGATTATTACCTTGTATTAGAATGATAACCTACTGTAAGAAACAAAGATTTCTTGAGGTTGGATGATCACCTTACAAGATTGGAAGTGAGCTAGCAAACTTGAAAGTATTCTTGATTTTATGTAACTAGAACTTGTAGAATATATGAAGAACACTTAGAACTTGAAGATAGAACTTGAGAGAGATCAATTAGATGAAGAAAATTGAAGAATGAAAGTGTTTGTAGGTGTTTTTGGTCGTTGGTGTATGGATTAGATATAAAGGATATGTAATTTTGTTTTCATGTAAATAAGTCATGAATGATTACTCATATTTTTATAATTTTATGAGATATTTCATGCTAGTTGCCAAATGATGGTTCCCACATGTGTTAGGTGACTCACATGGGCTTCTAAGAGCTGATAATTGGAGTGTATATACCAATAGAACATACATCTAAAAGCTGTGTATTGTACGAGTACGAATACGGGTGCATACGAGTAGAATTGTTGATGAAACTGAACGAGGATGTAATTGTAAGCATTTTTGTTAAGTAGAAGTATTTTGATAAGTGTATTGAAGTCTTTCAAAAGTGTATAAATACATATTAAAACACTACATGTATATACATTTTAACTGAGTCGTTAAGTCATCGTTAGTCGTTACATGTAAGTGTTGTTTTGAAACCTTTAGGTTAACGATCTTGTTAACTGTTGTTAACCAAATGTTTTTAATATCAAATTAGATTTTAAATTATTATATTATCATGATATTATCATGTATGGATATCTCTTAATATGATATATATATTAAATGTCTTTACAACGATAATCGTTACATATATGTCTCGTTTAAAAATCATTAAGTTAGTAGTCTTGTTTTTACATATGTAGTTCATTGTTAATATACTTAATGATATGTTTACTTATCATAGTATCATGTTAACTATATATATATCCATATATATGTCATCATATAGTTTTTACAAGTTTTAACGTTCGTGAATCACCGGTCAACTTGGGTGGTCAATTGTCTATATGAAACATATTTCAATTAATCAAGTCTTAAAAAGTTTGATTGCTTAACATGTTGGAAACATTTAATCATGTAAATATCAATCTCAATTAATATATATAAACATGGAAAAGTTCGGGTCACTACAGTACCTACCCGTTAAATAAATTTCGTCCCGAAATTTTAAGCTGTTGAAGGTGTTGACGAATCTTCTGGAAATAGATGCGGGTATTTCTTCTTCATCTGATCTTCACGCTCCCAGGTGAACTCGGGTCCTCTACGAGAATTCCATCGAACCTTAACAATTGGTATCTTGTTTTGCTTAAGTCTTTTAACCTCACGATCCATTATTTCGACGGGTTCTTCGATGAATTGAAGTTTTTCGTTGATTTGGATTTCATCTAACGGAATAGTGAGATCTTCTTTAGCAAAACATTTCTTCAAATTCGAGACGTGGAAAGTGTTATGTACAGCCGCGAGTTGTTGAGGTAACTCAAGTCGGTAAGCTACTGGTCCGACACCATCTATAATCTTGAATGGTCCAATATACCTTGGATTTAATTTCCCTCGTTTACCAAATCGAACAACGCCTTTCCAAGGTGCAACTTTAAGCATGACCATCTCTCCAATTTCAAATTCTGTATCTTTTCTTTTAATGTCGGCGTAGCTCTTTTGTCGACTTTAGGCGGTTTTCAACCGTTGTTGAATTTGGATGATCTTCTCGGTAGTTTCTTGTATAATCTCCGGACCCGTAATCTGTCTATCCCCCACTTCACTCCAACAAATCAGAGACCTGCACTTTCTATCATAAAGTGCTTCAAATGGCGCCATCTCAATGCTTGAATGGTAGCTGTTGTTGTAGGAAAATTCTGGTAACGGTAGATGTCGATCCCAACTGTTTCCGAAATCAATAACACATGCTCGTAGCATGTCTTCAAGCGTTTGTATCGTCCTTTCACTCTGCCCATCAGTTTGTGGATGATAGGCAGTACTCATGTCTAGACGAGTTCCTAATGCTTGCTGTAATGCCTGCCACAATCTTGAAATAAATCTACCATCCCTATTAGAGATAATAGAGATTGGTATTCCATGTCTGGAGATAACTTCCTTCAAATACAGTCGTGCTAACTTCTCCATCTTGTCATCTTCTCTTATTGGCAGGAAGTGTGCTGATTTGGTGAGACGATCAACTATTACCCAAATAGTATCAAAACCACTTGCAGTCCTTGGCAATTTAGTGATGAAATCCATGGTAATGTTTTCCCATTTCCATTCCGGGATTTCGGGTTGTTGAAGTAGACCTGATGGTTTCTGATGCTCAGCTTTGACCTTAGAACACGTCAAACATTCTCCTACGTATTTAGCAACATCGGCTTTCATACCCGGCCACCAAAAATGTTTCTTGTGATCCTTGTACATCTTCCCCGTTCCAGGATGTATTCAGTATCTGGTTTTATGAGCTTCTCTAAGTACCATTTCTCTCATATCTCCAAATTTTGGTACCCAAATCCTTTCAGCCCTATACCGGGTTCCATCTTTCCGAATATTAAGATGCTTCTCCGATCCTTTGGGTATTTCATCCTATAAATTTCCCTCTGTTAAAACTCCTTGTTGCGCCTCCTTTATTTGAGTAGTAAGGTTATTATGAATCATTATATTCATAGATTTTACTCGAATGGGTTCTCTGTCCTTCCTGCTCAAGGCATCGGCTATCACATTTGCCTTCCCCGGGTGGTAACGAATCTCAAAGTCATAATCATTCAATAATTCAATCCACCTACGCTGCCTCATATTCAGTTGTTTCTGATTAAATATGTGTTGAAGACTTTTGTGGTCGGTATATATAATACTTTTGACCCCATATAAGTAGTGCCTCCAAGTCTTTAATGCAAAAACAACCGCGCCTAATTCCAAATCATGCGTCGTATAATTTTGTTCGTGAATCTTCAATTGTCTAGACGCATAAGCAATCACCTTCGTTCGTTGCATTAATACACAACCGAGACCTTGCTTTGATGAGTCACAATATATCACAAAATCATCATTCCCTTCAGGCAATGACAATATAGGTGCCGTAGTTAGCTTTTTCTTCAATAACTGAAACGCTTTCTCTTGTTCATCATTCCATTCAAATTTCTTCCCTTTATGCGTTAATGCAGTCAAGGGTTTTGCTATTCTGGAAAAGTCTTGGATGAACCTTCTCTAGTAACCAGCTAGTCCTAAAAACTGGCGTATGTGTTTCGGAGTTTTCGGGGTTTCCCACTTTTCAACAGTTTCTATCTTTGCCGGATCCACCTTAATACCTTCTTTGTTCACTATGTGACCGAGGAATTGAACTTCTTCCAACCAAAATGCACACTTTGAAAACTTAGCGTACAATTCTTCCTTCCTCAATACTTCTAACACCTTTCTCAAATGTTCACCGTGTTCTTGGTCATTCTTTGAGTAAATAAGTATGTCATCAATGAAAACAATGACAAACTTGTCAAGGTATGGTCCACACACTCGGTTCATAAGGTCCATGAACACAGCTGGTGCATTAGTTAAACCAAACGGCATGACCATAAACTCGTAATGACCGTAACGTGTTCTGAAAGCAGTCTTTGGAATATCATCTTCTTTCACCCGCATTTGATGATACCCGGAACGTAAGTCAATCTTTGAATAAACAGACGAGCCTTGTAGTTGATCAAATAAGTCGTCGATTCTCGGTAGTGGATAGCGGTTCTTGATGGTAAGTTTGTTCAACTCTCGGTAGTCGATACACAACCTGAATGTACCATCTTTCTTCTTGACAAACAAAACAGGAGCTCCCCACGGTGATGTGCTTGGTCGAATGAAACCACGCTCTAAAAGTTCTTGTAATTGGCTTTGCAGTTCTTTCATCTCGCTGGGTGCGAGTCTTTAAGGAGCACGAGCTATTGGTGCAGCTCCTGGTACAAGATCTATTTGAAATTCAACGGATCGATGTGGGGGTAATCCCGGTAATTCTTTCGGAAATACATCGGGAAATTCTTTTGCAATGGGAACATCATTGATGCTCTTTTCTTCACTTTGTACTTTCTCGACGTGTGCTAGAACAACATAGCAACCTTTTTTTATTAGTTTTTGTGCCTTCAAATTACTAATAAGATGTAGCTTCGTGTTGCCCTTTTCTCCGTACACCATTAAGGGTTTTCCTTTTTCTCGTATAATGCGAATTGCATTTTTGTAACAAACGATCTCTGCTTTCACTTCTTTCAACCAGTCCATACCGATTATCACATCAAAAGTCCCTAACTCTACTGGTATCAAATCAATCTTAAATGTTTCGCTAACCAGTTTAATTTCTCGATTCCGACATATATTATCTGCTGAAATTAATTTACCATTTGCTAATTCGAGTAAAAATTTACTATCCAAAGGCGTCAATGGACAACTTAATTTAGCACAAAAATCTCTACTCATATAGCTTCTATCCGCACCCGAATCAAATAAAACGTAAGCAGATTTATTGTCAATAAGAAACTTACCCGTAACAAGCTCCGGGTCTTCCTGTGCCTCTGCCGCATTAATATTGAAAACTCTTCCGCGGCCTTGTCCATTCGTGTTCTCCTGGTTCGGGCAATTTCTAATAATGTGGCCCGGTTTTCCACATTTATAACAAACTACATTGGCATAACTTGCTCCGACACTACTTGCTCTGCCATTACTCGTTCTGACACCATTTGTTCCTTTCGTTCTATTAACCCCTGGTCCGTAGACCTCACACTTCGCTGCGCTATGACCATTTCTTTTACACTTGTTACAAAATTTGGTGCAGAACCCCGATTGATACTTTTCACACCTTTGGCATAGCTGCTTCTGATTGTTGTTGTTGTTGTGGTTATTATTGTTGTTGGGATGATTGTTGTAGTTGCTGTTGTTGTTGTTGTTGGGCCGTTTGTTGTAGTTGCGATTGATGTTGTGATTGTTGGGATAATTATTGCGATTATTGTTGTAATTGCTGTTGTTGTTGTATTGGTGATTCTTATCACCGTTTTCCTCCCACTTTCTTTTGACTTGCTTCACATTGGCCTCTTCAGCAGTCTGTTCTTTAATTCTTTCTTCAATCTGGTTCACTAGTTTGTGAGCCATTCTACATGCCTGTTGTATGGAGGCGGGCTCGTGTGAACTTATATCTTCTTGGATTCTATCCGGTAATCCTTTCACAAACGCGTCGATCTTCTCTTCCTCATCTTCGAATGCTCCCAGACACAATAGGCACAATTTTGTGAATCGTCTTTCGTACGTGGTAATATCAAATCCTTGGGTTCGTAACCCTCTAAGTTCTGTCTTGAGCTTATTGACTTCGGTTCTGGGATGGTACTTCTTGTTTATCAAGTGCTTGAATGCTGACCACGGTAGTGCGTACGCATCGTCTTGTCCCACTTGCTCTAGATAGGTATTCCACCATGTTAACGCAGAACCTGTGAAGGTATGCGTAGCGTACTTCACTTTGTCCTCTTCAGTACACTTACTTATGGTAAACACCTATTCGACCTTCTCGGTCCATCGTTTCAATCCGATCGGTCCTTCGGTTCCATCAAATTCCAAAGGTTTGCAGGCAGTGAATTCTTTGTAGGTGCATCCTACACGATTTCCTGTACTGCTAGATCCAAGGTTATTATTGGTATGTAGCGCAGCCTGTACTGTGGCTATGTTTGAAGCTAGAAAAGTACGGAATTCCTCTTCATTCATATTCATGGTGTGTCGAGTAGTCGGTGCCATTTCCTTCAAAATAGTCAAATGGAACAAGTTAATCATACAGAATATTAAGAGTAGTTAATAGTATTTAGTAGCATAATATGACCTCATTTATAAAAGCTTTTTCTTCATATTAGCGTTTTATAAGTTTAAATTCGGGTAGTACCTACCCGTTAAGTTCATACTTAGCAGCTAATATACAATTCAACTACTACAATTCTATATGAAAAACTGATTATAATAATATTTCGCGTTCAAACTTTTACACAATATTTTACAAACTTACAATACCGCTTATTTTACATATAGCATGAAATATAGCACACAATAAATTTGATACAAGATGGTTGTGAAGATAATTCTAGCTAGTACATAAGTCATTCAGCAAAGGCAATAAAGACACGTAATTCATACGTCCAGAAACAAGTCATTCATTCTGGTTTTACTAGGATTACTTCCCATCCTTGGTCTTGTGGAACATAACCGTTATGGCCGTTGATAAGACAGCGTGTTGTAACGTCGTCAAAGGGACGAGGGTTACGTAATGTCTAACAGTCCCGTAACAATCTAAAAACCTCATTTCTTACCCCAATTACCGACTCCGTCACTTGTGGGAACGTTTTGTTTAATAGTTGTAGCCCGATGTTCTTATTCTCACTTTGGTGAGAAGCGAACATTACTAATCCGTAAGCATAACATGCTTCTTTATGTTGCATGTTAGCCGCTTTTTGTAAATCACGAAGTCCAATATTCGGATATATTGAGTCAAAATAATTTCTTAACCCATTGCGTAAAATAGCATTTGGGTTCCCCGCAATATATGCGTCAAAGTAAACACATCGTAACTTATGGATTTCCCAATGTGATATCCCCCATCTTTCGAATGAAAGCCTTTTATAAACCAAGGCATTCTTGGAACGTTCTTCGAATGTCTTACAAACTGATCTCGCCTTAAATAGTTGTGCCGAAGAATTCTGACCGACTCTAGACAAGATTTCATCAATCATGTCTCCGGGTAGGTCTCTTAAAATATTGGGTTGTCTATCCATTTTGTTTTTTTATACTGTAAAATAGACAAGAGTTAGATTCATAAAAAAAATACTTATTAATACAAGCAATTTTTACATATATCATAAAGCATAAGCACACTGTATTACATATATTACACCACACGAATACAACTATCTTATTCCGACTCGCTTGTTTCTTCTTCTTCGGTTTTGGTTCGTTTTGCCAAGTTTCTTGGGATATATGATGTTCACCTAATACGAGCCGTCGTTTTCCACATTGGTTTAGAAAAACCTGGTGGTTTAGAGGTTCCCGGGTCATTGTTACAACTTAAGGACTTCGGGGGTTGACGATACATATAAAGTTCATCGGGGTTGGAATTAGATTTCTCTATTTTTATTCCTTTTCCCTTATTATTTTCTTTTGCCTTTTCAAATTCAGTTGGGGTAATTTCTATAACATCATCGGAATTCTCGTCGGAATCCGATTCATCGGAGAATTGGTAATCCTCCCAATATTTTGCTTCCTTGGCGGAAACACCATTGACCATAATTAACCTTGGTCGGTTGGTTGAGGATTTTCTTTTACTTAACCGTTTTATTATTTCCCCCACCGGTTCTATTTGTTCATCCGGTTCCGATTCTTCTTCCGGTTCCGATTCTTCTTCCGGTTCCGACTCTTCTTCTGGTTCCTCTTCGGGAACTTGTGAATCAGTCCACGAATCATTCCAATTTACATTTGACTCTTCATTATTATTAGGTGAGTCAATGGGACTTGTTCTAAAGGTAGACATCTATCACATAATATCAAACGCGTTAAGAGATTAATATATCACATAATATTCATATGTTAAAAATATATAGTTTCCAACAAAATTTGTTAAGCAATCATTTTTCAAGTAAACACAGTTGAAGTCCAGAATCACTAATGCATCCTAACAAACTGAATAAGACACACTAATGCAAAATTCTAGTTCTCTAAGACCAACGCTTGGATACCAACTGAAATGTCCCGTTCTTATTGATTAAAAACGTTCCATATTAATTGATTTCGTTGCGATGTTTTGACCTCTATATGAGACATTTTTCAAAGACTGCATTCATTTTTAGAACAAACCATAACCTTTATTTCATAGATACAGGTTTTAAAAAGCTTTACGTAGATTATCAAATAATGATAATCTAAAATATCCTGTTTACACACGACCATTACATAATGGTTTACAATACAAATATGTTACAACAAAATAAGTTTCTTGAATGCAGTTTTTACATAATATCATACAAGCATGGACTCCAAATCTCGTCCTTATTTAAGTATGCGACAGCGGAAGCTCTTAATAATCACCTGAGAATAAACATGCTTAAAACGTCAACAAAAATGTTGGTGAGTTATAGGTTTAACCTATATATATCAAATCATAATAATAGACCACAAGATTTCATATTTCAATACACATCTCATACATAGAGATAAATAATCATTCATATGGTGAACACCTGGTAACCGACATTAAAAAGATGCATATATAAGAATATCCCCATCATTCCGGGACACCCTTCGGATATGATATAAATTTCGAAGTACTAAAGCATCCGGTACTTTGGATGGGGTTTGTTAGGCCCAATAGATCTATCTTTAGGATTCGCGTCAATTAGGGTGTCTGTTCCCTAATTCTTAGATTACCAGACTTAATAAAAAGGACATATTCGATTTCAATAATTCAACCATAGAATGTAGTTTCACGTACTTGTGTCTATTTTGTAAATCATTTATAAAACCTGCATGTATTCTCATCCCAAAAATATTAGATTTTAAAAGTGGGACTATAACTCACTTTCACAGATTTTTACTTCGTCGGGAAGTAAGACTTGGCCACTGGTTGATTCACGAACCTATAACAATATATACATATATATCAAAGTATGTTCAAAATATATTTACAACACTTTTAATATATTTTGATGTTTTAAGTTTATTAAGTCAGCTATCCTCGTTAGTAACCTACAACTAGTTGTCCACAGTTAGATGTACATAAATAAATCGATAAATATTATATAGATGTGTCAACATGATAGGTCAAAACATTGTATACGTGTCTATGGTATCTCAAGATTACATAATATAATATACAAGTTGATTAAGTTATGGTTGGAATAGATTTGTTACCAATTTTCACGTAGCTAAAATGAGAAAAATTATCCAATCTTGTTTTACCCATAACTTCTTCATTTTAAATCCGTTTTGAGTGAATCAAATTGCTATGGTTTCATATTGAACTCTATTTTATGAATCTAAATAGAAAAAGTATAGGTTTATAGTCAGAAAAATAAGTTACAAGTCGTTTTTGTAAAGGTAGTCATTTCAGTTGAAAGAACGACGTCTAGATGACCATTTTAGAAAACATACTTCCACTTTGAGTTTACCATAATTTTTGGATATAGTTTCATGTTCATAATAAAAATTATTTTCTCAGAATTACAACTTTTAAATCAAAGTTTATCATAGTTTTTAATTAACTAACCCAAAACAGCCCGCGGTGTTACTACGACGGCGTAAATCCGGTTTTACGGTGTTTTTCGTGTCTCCAGGTTTTAAATCATTAAGTTAGCATATAATATAGATATAGAACATGTGTTTAGTTGATTTTAAAAGTTAAGTTAGAAGGATTAACTTTTGTTTGCGAACAAGTTTAGAATTAACTAAACTATGTTCTAGTGATTACAAGTTTAAACCTTCGAATAAGATAGCTTTATATGTATGAATCGAATGATGTTATGAACATCATTACTACCTTAAGTTCCTTGGATAAACCTACTGGAAAAGAAAAAAATGGATCTAGCTTCAACGGATCCTTGGATGGCTCGAAGTTCTTGAAGCAGAATCATGACACGAAAACAAGTTCAAGTAAGATCATCACTTGAAATAAGATTGTTATAGTTATAGAAATTGAACCAAAGTTTGAATATGATTATTACCTTGTATTAGAATGATAACCTACTGTAAGAAACAAAGATTTCTTGAGGTTGGATGATCACCTTACAAGATTGGAAGTGAGCTAGCAAACTTGAAAGTATTCTTGATTTTATGTAACTAGAACTTGTAGAATATATGAAGAACACTTATAACTTGAAGATAGAACTTGAGAGAGATCAATTAGATGAAGAAAATTGAAGAATGAAAGTGTTTGTAGGTGTTTTTGGTCGTTGGTGTATGGATTAGATATAAAGGATATGTAATTTTGTTTTCATGTAAATAAGTCATGAATGATTACTCATAATTTTATAATTTTATGAGATATTTCATGCTAGTTGCCAAATGATGGTTCCAACATGTGTTAGGTGACTCACATGGGCTGCTAAGAGCTGATCATTGGAGTGTGTATACCAATAGTACATACATCTAAAAGCTGTGTATTGTACGAGTACGAATACGGGTGCATACGAGTAGAATTGTTGATGAAACTGAACGAGGATGTAATTGTAAGAATTTTTGTTAAGTAGAAGTATTTTGATAAGTGTATTGAAGTCTTTCAAAAGTGTATAAATACATATTAAAACACTACATGTATATACATTTTAACTGAGTCGTTAAGTCATCGTTAGTCGTTACATGTAAGTGTTGTTTTGAAACCTTTAGGTTAACGATCTTGTTAAATGTTGTTAACCCAATGTTTTTAATATCAAATGAGATTTTAAATTATTATATTATCATGATATTATCATGTATGGATATCTCTTAATATGATATATATACATTAAATGTCTTTACAACGATAATCGTTACATATATGTCTCGTTTAAAAATCATTAAGTTAGTAGTCTTGTTTTTACATATGTAGTTCATTGTTAATATACTTAATGATATGTTTACTTATCATAGTATCATGTTAACTATATATATATCCATATATATGTCATCATATAGTTTTTACAAGTTTTAACGTTCGTGAATCACCGGTCAACTTGGGTGGTCAATTGTCTATATGAAACATATTTCAATTAATCAAGTCTTAACAAGTTTGATTGCTTAACATGTTGGAAACATTTAATCATGTAAATATCAATCTCAATTAATATATATAAACATGGAAAAGTTCGGGTCACTACAATAACCCTAGTGCAAGTCTAAGACATGAAGCACAACTCACTTAAGAGTTGCATGTAGTTTGATGAACTAAAGTTACATCAAAGTCTTAGGTTTGACACTTACATGAACTATAATAGAAATATTGAACTCTAAACTTGAAAATAAACTAACTAATCAAGATCTTAAGATGTAGAACATAGTTCTTAGTTAGATCTTGAAGATCCATGACTCAAAATTCTAGATCAAGCATAAGTATACAAAGTTATATTTAAAGAAAACTTATTTGTGTGTTCTTGAACTTTCAAGGTTAACTTTTAGTTCAAGATTAATGAGATCAAGACTAACTTGTAGTAATTGAACATTTAAACTAATTACATGAAAGTAAAGTGCAAGAAGAAGTAAACTAAGTAAACAAGTAAATTATTCATGGTTGTTCATACTTTAAAGATTCAAACCAAAGTTTGATCTTTAGAAAGTAAACTTTAAAGTTTACTTCATAAACTTCGAGTTTGAATTTAATCAACACATGAACTTGCAATCTTTTAAGAAAGTATATGTAGAATCATAACTAGTAAGTTATGTTCTTGAGTGTTCTTGATAAATACAAGAAATAAGAAGAATCAAACTAGAAAGTTTATTCTTGGAAACTAGTAAAGAACAACTAACAATTATATGTAACAAACTAACAACAATAAGTAGTCAAACTACAAGTAACAAAAGATGATGATGATTATGTGATGTAAGGTGGCGGTTTTCATGAAGAATCAAAGAGAGAAAAGAGCCTTGTTACTTACTAGTTTAGAGTGAAAAAAAGAGAGGAAAGTAGCAAGTATTGTGTGTGTGTTTTTGAGAGAGGAATGCAAGTGAGATGTAATGAAAGAATGAAGTCAAAACTCCCCTAATACTCCCCTAAGGCCAACGGTCTCCAGCAGATTCCAAAGGGGGAGGGGATTAAACCAAAAGATACTTGCAAGTAAAGCCTTAAAAGTGTGTTTAAAAGTGGTAGTCTCATGGGGATTGTGTAGCAACTAGATTCCAAGTCTTTTAAACTAACTAGTTCCATTCAAACATGATACTTATATGTAAATATGGGCTAAATAGTCCAACTAAGAAGTAGGGTGGGCTTATAAGCCTTATTCTTGAGTCCATTAACTAATAAAGTCCAAGTTCAATTAATTAACAAATAAAGTCCAACAAAAGCCCAAGTAATTAACCAACAACCTTAGTTAATTAAAATGATTAATAAAACTAATCATGAATGTAAATAATACTTGAAAATATTATTCGTGCAAGTTCCGGGTGTCACAAAGACGTTTCGGGCAATCATGGCAACATGTAAATGTAATGACATACATTCGTTTTATCACACGTATTAATAATAATAATTATTAATAAATAAACGTTGGAAATTCCAGGGTCGTTACATTACCCACCTGTTAAAGAAAATTTCGTCCTGAAATTTAAGCTGAGGTAGAAGGAGGAGTCAGGAAAAGGTGGGGATACTTCCGCATCATTTGATCCTCTCGCTCCCAAGTAAACTCAGGTCCTCGTTTGGCATTCCATCGCACTCGGGCAATCGAAATCTTGTTGCGTTTCAAAGTTTTGATCTCACGATCCATAATCTCAACTGGTTCTTCCACAAAGTGAAGTTTGTCGTCAATCGTGAGTTCTTCCAGTGGTATGATAAGTTCAGGTGCAGCAAGACACTTTTTCAAGTTCGACACGTGGAAGGTAGGATGAACTGAGCTCAATTGTGCTGGTAGGTCCAAACGGTAAGCAACGGGTCCAACACGTTCCAAGATTTCAAAAGGACCAATGTATCGTGGGTTCAACTTTCCACGTTTTCCAAAACGGATCACACCTTTCCAAGGTGCAACCTTCAACATTACCCGATCACCAACGTTGAATTCAAAGTCTTTACGTTTAAGATCGACATAACTCTTTTGGCGGTCACGAGCAGTCTTAAGTCTAGCTTGAATCTGAGAAATCTTCTCCGTGTTTTCGTGGACTACCTCGGGTCTGGTGATTTGCTTTTCGCCTACTTCGGCCCAAAAAATAGGAGATCGACACTTGCAGCCATACAATGCTTCAAAAGGTGTAGCATTAATGCTCGAGAGATAACTGTTGTTGTACGAGAATTCGGCTAGCGGCAAATGCCTTTCCCAGGCCTTTCCAAAATCAATGACACATGCGCGCAACATGTCTTCCAGGGTCTGAATCGTGCGTTCACTTTGCCCGTCAGTCTGAGGATGATAAGCAGTACTCATGTCAAGACGAGTTCCCATAGCTTCTTGCAAAGAACGCCAAAATCTAGAGGCAAAACGGGGATCGCGATCGGAGATGATCAATAAAGGTACACCGTGTCGTGATACAACCTCCTTGAGGTACAGATGAGCAAGTCTTTCCATTGTATCAGTTTCCTTCATCGTTAGAAAGTGTGCAGACTTAGTAAGGCGGTCAACAATAACTCAAATAGTATCGTATCCACCCACCGTCTTTGGCAGCTTGGTGATGAAGTCCATTGTTATCCTTTCCCACTTCCATTGTGGGATTTCCGGTTATTGAAGTAAACCAGAAGGTCTCTGATGCTCGGCTTTAACCTTCGAGCAAGTCAAACACTTACCAACATAAGTCGCAATGTCCTTCTTAAGATTCGGCCACCAATACTGTTCTTTAAGGTCGTGGTACATTTTTACCGCTCCAGGGTGAATCGAATATCTCGATTTGTGTGCTTCATCAAGTATAAGATTCCGTAGATCTCCATAAAGAGGTACCCAAATTCTTCCGGCATAACATCGGAGTCCAGACTCCCTAACCTCGAATCTAGAGACGAGTATGTTCAAATGTTCATGAGATATATTTTCCTCCTTGAGGGCCTCTTCTTGGGCTACTCGGATCTGACTGTTGAGGTTCGAATGAATGGTGATGTTCAGAGCCCTAACACGAAGAGGTGTCATCCTCTCCTTTCGGCTTAAAGCGTCAGCTACCACATTAGCCTTGCCAGGGTGATAACGGAGTTCACAATCGTAGTCGTTGAGCGTCTCGATCCATCGACGCTGTCTCATATTTAGTTGCTTCTGATCAAAGATGTGCTGGAGACTCTTGTGATCGGTGAAGATAGTGCTCTTAGTTCCATACAAATAATGTCTCCAAAATTTGAGCGCAAAGACAACGGCTCCAAGTTCGAGATCGTGAGTAGTGTAGTTCCTCTTGTGAATCTTCAATTGGCGGGAGGCATAGGCAATAACCTTTGATCATTGCATCAGTACACAACCAAAACCACTCTTCGATGCATCACAATAAACAACAAAGTCGTCACTGCCTTCAGGAAGTGATAGGATAGGTGCAATGGTTAACTTCTTCTTCAAAGTTTGGAATGCTGATTCGTGTGCGGGTTCCCAAAAGAACTTCTTCCCTTTGTGAGTCAGCGCGGTCAAAGGACGCGCAATCAGAGAAAATCCTTCGATAAACCTTCGGTAATAACCGGCGAGACCTAGGAATTGGCGAATATGCGTCGGAGTAGTGGGGGTCTCCCACTTGCTGATGGCTTCAATCTTGGAGGGATCAACTTTGATACCCTGGTCGCTCACAACATGAAGCAGAAATTGAACTTCCTTCAACCAAAATTCACACTTGGAGAATTTGGCGTAAAGTTGCTCTTGTCTCAAGAGTTCAAGTACTAGTCGGAGGTGTTGCTCATGCTCTTCTTCGCTCCTTGAGTAGATGAGGATATCATCTATGAAGACGATAACAAACTTATCCAAGTACGGCTTGCAGACAAGATTCATGAGGTCCATGAACACGGCAGGTGCATTGGTCAAACCGAATGGCATCACGAGAAACTCATAATGACCATAACGAGTTCTGAACGAAGTTTTCATCCCGTCACTTTCCTTCACCCTCAATTGGTGATAACCGGATCGCAAATCGATCTTTGAGTAGACACTCAATCCTTGTAGTTGATCAAAAAGATCGTCAATTCGCGGAAGAGGATACCGATTCTTGATAGTCAATTTGTTGAGTTCACGGTAGTCAATACACATACGGAAGGATCCATCCTTCTTCTTCACAAACAACACAGGTGCGCCCCAAGGCGAGAAACTTGGTTGGATAAATCCTCGATCAAGCAGTTCTTGTAGTTGACTCTGTAATTCTTGCATCTCGGAAGGTGCGAGTCTATAAGGTGCGCGAGCTACAGGTGCAGCTCCTAGCACTAAATCAATCTGAAACTCTACTGCTCTCTACGGCGGCAATCCAGGCAATTCCTTTGGAAAGACATCGGAAAATTCGTTCACAATTTGAACGTCGTTCACGCTCTTCACCTCAGTTTCTACCACTTTCACATGTGCTAGGACAGCAAAACGTCCCTTCTTCATAATCTTTTGCGCTTTCACGCAACTAATGAGGTTCAACTTCGAGGTACATCTCTCTCCATAGATAACCAATGGTTCGCCATCTCCCTGTGGTATGCGAAGTGCTTTGTCTCCACAAATAATATCGGCCTTTATCTTGCTCAACCAATCCATACCGACGATCACGTCAAAACTTCCCAGTTTGATGGGTATCAAATCAATTTCGAAATTTGCACCAGCTATGTTGATAATAGCTCCACGACTAATATGGTCAACCTTTTCAAGTTTTCCATTGGCGACCTCGACAATCATACTCTCTTTTTCAGTGCTACAACCAATGCTCTGATACCAAATGACACGCATATTCAGTTGCTTCCTGTTGTTGATGATTCGTAGACATACGCACTTGCCAAGTGTACTTTCAGGGGGTATAAACGTTAAGTTAGTTACCAAGTGCCCACGGTTAACATATACTTTATCTTACTGTTTTGAAACGCTCTTTGTAGCACTGAAATCTCGTGGCCTACCTTACACACTGTTATACTTAAACTATAGCTCACCAACCTTTGTGTTGATGTTTTTAAGCATGTTTTTCTCAGGTGCTTGAGGTTAGCTTCCGCTGTGTACTAGTCGTGCTGTAGACACCCGCTGCTTAGAGTTGTCATCGCATGAACTACTTTACCTTGCATACAAACTTTAGTACTTTTGAATTATGACTTGTAACGACCATTGTGGTCACATAAACTTATTATTTGCTTCTACTTAGTGAAGCATGCTTTTGGATTGTAAAACATTCGATGTTGGTTTAGACATCACATTATTATTGAATGCAAACACTTTTTGAAAATCCATATAGTACTTAACCTTGTAATGATCCTGTTGTTGATGATTCGTACACAAATGTTTTGTACGGGGCATCACATTTCTGAAATGGCCCGTCTGCCTGCATTCATAACACTTCTTCGGTCCATTGGTGTTCGGCTTCCCATTCAAAGTGGTGACCTTGCAGTCTTTTCAGATATGCCCAGACCGTTGGCACTTCTCGCAGACAACATTGCAATACCCAGTGTGGTGTTTGTAACACCTCTTGCATTGTGGTAAGGTTCCTTTGTAGTTGGGGTTGGAGTTGTTGTTGTTGTTGGGGTTTCCACCGTTGTTGTTTTGCCTCTTGGCGGGGGTCTGGTCATAGGTTCTCCCCCTGTTGTTGTTGTTGTTGTTGTTGTTGTTGTTGTTATCCCACTTTCGCTTTTCGCTACCACCAGCTTCAAACTTAGCCTTCTTCGGCTCATCAATGAGAATTTGATTCATGAGGGTATGCGCCATGCGCTTTGCTTCGGGAACATTCGGTGGTTTGGACGATGTGACGTTTCCTTTGATGGACTTAGGGAGTCCCCAGAAGTATCTCTCCATATGCTTGAATTCCGGGGTGACCATTGTCGGACACATAAGAGCTAACTTAAGAAACCTCCTGTTGTAACCATCAAGGTCGTTCCCAACGGCCTTTAGCTGCATGAATTCGATTTCCATCTTCCGGATTTTGGTTCTCGGACAATACTCATCAATCATTGCCGCTTTGAATTCCTCCCATGGCATAGCATACGCCTCATCGATACCTTTCGCTTGAGCTAACGTGTTCCACCGCGTTAGCGCGCCGTCAGATAGCGTGCAAGATGCAAACTTGGTTTTGTTGTCCTCCGAACAGCTGCTAACTCGGAATACTGATTCAAGTTTCTCGAACCATCTGGTGAGACCAACCGGTCCCTCGGTTCCACTGAAGTTATGTGGTTTGCAGCTCTGGAATTCCTTGTAAGTACACCCATTTCGAACGGGTGAGATAACCGTTGGGGGTGTCGGTGGAGCTTGGAGGTTTCTTTCTGCTAGGGCTGCAGCGACCCGTTCGTTGATCATGTCCTCAATCTGGGCTGCGGTAGGTGTGGTTCTTCCGGTGGCCATGGTATTCTAAACAAAAGTTTTGACTTAAGTCATAATCCAGCATTCAATATGTAATAATATAGTATATATTAACCAACATGGAATCAAAACATCACATGTTATTAAATAACGCATCTAGGTACAAATACCACAGAATCATCGTACAGTAATGTAAATAGAACATTGTGCAAGAATTAAATAACGCAAAGTTCCATTCATTAATAATAATAAGTTTCATACATCTGAATAAGTCCGTACAATACATGAGTAATACAATAAACTACAACTAGATTACATAACGAAATCTAAATACAAAAGTCCTACGGTGAAGGTGGGTGTAGGATGTCTAAAACCTGAGCCAACTGCTCCTCGAGCTCAGTAACCCGAGCTCGGAGGATTCCCACCTCCCTTGTCAATTCCTCGACAGTGGGAGATGGTGGGGCAGGTGGTGCTGGTGGTGCTGGTGGGGCCGGTGGAGCGAATGGTGCTGGTGCTGCTGATGGTGCGGGTGGTGCTGAAGTAGATGGTCCAGCTCCGGATGTAGACGGTACGTCCCTAGATGGGAATGGTCCGTATCTAAATCTAGGCGGTACGGTTCCAGGAATAGTCAATACGTAATGGGGAACCTTACGTATCTGTGGGTCGCCAGAGTACGACACAAGCCGCTTACAGGCAGTAACCCTCCGACGCCGACCAAAAGCATCAGTGAAAGCACGACCTCCATTCACCCCTGGAATAACGGTGCCATCAGGGCAGTACCGCTTCTTCGGCGGGGTGGAGGGTGCCTGAATAGGTACGTCAGCGGGATCCTCATCATCACTGAAGTCATCCGAAGAGGTGTCGTCTGATGGAGCATCAGTGGAAGACCCGTCGTCTGAATCATGTGGTGGCGACACGGGTGGCTCAACTGGCAGTCCGAAGGCGGCCAACATCTGTCTGTGTCTTCCTGGCGAAATCGGCACTAAACGTCCGTCGGGAGTGCGTCGGCAAGGCGTGCGCATGTGGTTACGAAACGGCCCTTCCCCGAACTCCGCGGGAATCTCAATCCCACCGATGCGGGGCTGTGACCCCGAGGTCCGGGAGCAGACGGAGCTCGAATCTCCGTAGGGTCAGAAGTGGTCACAGATGCCAGCGCACTACTACTCGCTCCGGAAGACGAAGCGCTGGGATCACTAGTGAGTAACGGGACCGGTGTATCAGCAGCAGTAGCAGGTGGTGTGGTGGAGTCTAAGTCTGAACTGCCCAAAACGCTAGCAGGTGGTACATCCGACATCTGAACAAGGAAAAATAAATTTTCCATGTCAGTAAGTCATAAGCAAGCATGTATTAGGCCAACAGTTTAAATCATGTATAACAATAAGTAGCATGGCAATAATAACGAATCGTACAGAAGTAGCATGCAATCGAAAGCAAGTAATATCATGCAGTAGTGAAATCATGTAGTAGCATACGGCATATAGCAGTAAAAGTAAGCAGCAGCATGCAGTAAGTTCAGCGGAAACAAGTAAACTAGCAAGTTGTAGATTAGTCCTATTAGTGAATCCTACTCGGGTCGGTCTTAGACTCACTAATGCAACCTAATTCCCTACAACCAATGCTCTGATACCAAATGTGATGCCCCGTACAAAACCATCATTTGAAACGCCAATGGAAAAGAGAGTAAATGACAAGCATATTTAGTTGCTTCCTGTACGATTCAGTGCTAAGAGAGTAAATGACAAGCATATTCAGAAGCCAATGCAACCTAATTCCCTACAACCAATGCTCTTTGTAGCACTGAAATCTCGTGGCCTACCTTACATACTGTTATACTTAAACTATAGCTCACCAACCTTTGTGTTGACGTTTTTAAGCATGTTTTTCTCAGGTGCTTGAGGTTAGCTTCTGCTGTGTACTAGTTGTGCTGTAGACACCCGCTGCTTAGAGTTGTCATCGCATGAACTACTTTACCTTGCATACAAACTTTAGTACTTTTGAATTATGACTTGTAACGACCATTGTGGTCACATACACTTATTATTTGCTTCTACTTAGTGAAGCATGCTTTTGGATTGTAAAACATTCGATGTTGGTTTAGACATCACATTAGTATTGAATGCAAACTCTTTTTGAAAACACATATAGTACTTAACCTTGTAATGATCCTGTTGTTGATGATTCGTACATGATGGTTTTGTACGGGGCATCACATTATAGCTCACCAACCATTGTGTTGACGTTTTTAAGCATGTTTTTCTCAGGTGCTTGAGGTTAGCTTCCGCTGTGTACTAGTCGTGCTGTAGACACCCGCTGCTTAGAGTTGTCATCGCATGAACTACTTTACCTTGCATACAAACTTTAGTACTTTTGAATTATGACTTGTAACGACCATTGTGGTCACATACACTTATTATTTGCTTCTACTTAGTGAAGCATGCTTTTGGATTGTAAGACATTCGATGTTGGTTTAGACATCACATTATTATTGAATGCAAACTCTTTTTGAAAACGCATATAGTACTTAACCTTGTAATGATCCTGTTGTTGATGATTCGTACACGATGGTTTTGTACGGGGCATCACAAAATACATTTGAACTAGTGTATAACATTTTATGATGTAAAGGCGGGTATTGGATTCTATACTCGGGTCATTGCTAGTATTCAGGTGCTCATAGATTATGCAAACGTTTCGTAACTTGGAATTGTACTTGTAAAATCTCGTGGTCAAGGAACTTAAACTATTTTTCTGATAACTGTCTTTCAGATATTGTTACATTACTTTAAACCTGTAGATTCACCAACATTATTGTTGACCTATTTTTGTGTGTTTTATTCTCAGGTCCTTAAGGGGTAGATTTCGCTGTGTTTGCTGCATGGTCTGGCCGTGGAGTCATCATTTTATTTAAAGAACATTATTTACTTTGTCATTTAAAACTTTTGTAACTGTTTAAATATTGTTGGCTTGTGATTACGATCACAACAGTGTTTCTATTTTGGAATTTATTGACTTATGTTTTGAAGTCAACTTTTAATAAAATTAAATGCGATTGCTTTAAACGTCTCATATAGAGGGCGTAACTGTTAACTGTGGGACCTTGATTAACGCACCATCAGATGGTAATGTGGCGGGGTGTTAAAGATTCCAACAGTTAATATTTTATAATGGAAACTCAGATTGAGATACGTAGTATATGGATGGCGTTGATCTATGCCTGTGTAGTCATTAGCATTTTAACATTATAAGTATATCTAGGTGGCAAAACGGTTGTAGTAGTCTATACCTCTGCTGTGTATAGCCATGGAAGCTAATCTTCAGTGTGGATACCGTACATTGCACCATAACACAGACTCGTGTATTGCACGCCGCTTGAGTGATTCTTATTTAATTCAGGAACGGTTGGTTTAAACCCATAAAGGATTGGGCCGTTAGGATAACCAAACGTGTTCATGGAGGTTACCTTGTAACTTGGCCATGGTGTTCTTTATGGTTCTTCTCTTTTAAGTAAGGGCTTAACTAATTTAATAAGTCCAAACATTAACGATAGCATCGGAAACACATCATGTCTCTCGGATAAGGGATGCCTTCTATCTTTTCTTATTCTTAATAAAGTTTAGACCTTAAGGATTGTTAATATGTCACCTCACTGGGTCGCTCCTATTGATGAACCGTCAGTTTTTGCATGTAGTTAAAATTTCTCGGGCGTCGAGGGTTTGGGACATTGCTGTCTATCAAGAATCTTCAAGCCTAACGTATTTACCCAGTTACATGTCAGTGGTCTGATAGGGGCAGTAGGATAAGTATAACATGTTTAAAGTTATCACCTATTCATTAGCCGATATTACACATCTTCAGCTATGTAACTGATACAATCATAAAACATACTTGCTTAACCTTTTATGAATTACAATTTTTTTTTGTTTTCCTTTATTTATTTATTTATCTTAGAAAATAGAAAACCCAAAATTATCTTGAACTACTCCTTAAGATAATAAGCCTAGTTATAGTTTTACTACTACGAAAGGTTCGATTATGCTGTCTTCTTAAATGAACGAACATAGGTCATACTTTCCTTGCTCACCCATAGGAAGGAGTAGTAGATCTAGGTCCCACATATAAATTTAAAACCCAGACCTCCTCTGACGAACCTTGATAGATGGCAGGTGACATGAACAACATCGCCTCAAAATAAATCGTCCGTTTTGGCCACATCAGAGAGTACTGAGCATTATGATTGGGATTGTGGAAAGACGTTTCTTTATAATTGTTACGTGGCTGCCAACGGAGCACACCAGTTTAAGGTTTGTTATTAAAGTAGTTATCCACTACTACAGGCCCTCGTATTAAAGTAGTTGGAGGAGATTTGTATAAATATGGACTTAGATAGATATGATCCCACTATCCCCTGGTTATGAGTTACACAGTGACCTGAAAGCTATTTTTGTCCCATAAAATACAACTATAAAAATCCATTCGAGTGTCAAAAAATTCCACCGTTGCGATGTACTTATTACCATCATATCCACCACAAGTATATCTATAAGTTTCTGAGTATAAGTTTAGGTATGTAGTATTTGACTCTATCCAATGTATACTTACCATTTGATGAAACTGATACCCACTCTAGTGGACAAAAGTGATTGACAAGTGGAGTAATGGGCGGTTACCTGAGTTATTTATTTCATCGTATATCGAGTAGCTGAGGATTCGAGGAAACAAGTGAATGCGGTCAATGTGAATGATGAGATTTTGAAACAAATGATGTATCATCGAGATCTTAACGATGCGTTCAACAAGATCACTTACCCTTAAAACTAAAGTTGTTGACTGAATTTGATGCGTTGTTTTAAGATCATGCAACAAATATGTGTGTATCATCAAGTTGAAGCTGCCATTTGGAGTTGTTGTTTTATTTGTTAGCGGTGTTTAACTTATTATGTTGCATTGTTTAATTAATTTATTATTATGTTTCATTGTATAAAAAACGTTATATAACATTCATTTCGAATGAAGTAGTTTATTTTGATTATGTATACATCGGAATTAATATATTTATTTTTCCAACCAAAAAGGTTGTGCATGATATATTATCCACTTAGAGTTATAAATATGTTAGGACCTGATTACTTCATAACAGTGAATGATTGAAGGATTTGATAAGTATAATCAAAGTAGGACAATAGAAACGGACATAATGTAACAAATGGACATAGAGGAAAAATTTAATTTCAACAGCTTCCTTGATCTCGGTGTAAGTACCTTGGCTATCGACTAGGAGTCTAAGGAGTATTTATAGCCCTCTTTATTACTCTCTTACATTTAAGGATAAAACACAATTTACACTATTCTAAGCCTTTTCTCTCTATTAGCCTCTTCTTTAAATCATCTACACTATGATGAAGTTTTTCATCAGACAGGTTTTCAAATATTTGATATTCAGCCATGATTCGTTCTGCAACTTTTGCAGGTTCTTTGACTACTTTGATGGTGTGTACATTCACAGCATCATGTAACCAACTGATCATTTCTTTTCTACAAGGTAAGCATGAATAGCCTTGACATTCGTCTAGCAATGCTATATTATGATGTACGGATGTAGTATGATGTCTAGACATTTGTTAAAATCATTCCACTCCATTTGGACCTTTATAGCACAAGGCCTCACATGACGGTTCGTTTACATACATCCTATCCACAAATATTAACCTTTTTGATACTTTGTTAAGCCTTCTCCCATCCTTTATTTTGCCAGACCAACCGATTTACCCCGTTTTTTATGCCACAACAAACACAGAAGCTATCATAATTCTCCTAAGTTACTAACTGATTTTCTTTTAGAAATTCTAATATGAAAGAAATCTCATATTTAATCCACCATCTTCAAAGCTAACTTCATCTTCTTGAAACCCTTATGTTCAATTAATTCGAGTTTGTCAATTTAACTACCATACTTGTAATTTAAAAATCTTCCCAATTCTAAGAACTTCCTAGACAAGGACAACTTCACACCATCTTGTCTACCAAATTCAGCTGCCAATTTTTGATCGTTTTCAGCAACAATTCGTTCATTTGCCTCAGTTACAGCAATTAGTTCAGCCATTTCAGTGGCTGCAATATCCTTTTCTATTTCAGGGAACTGTTCATCCCTTTGACTTTATTGTTCTCCTATTAAGGTATGTTGTTCTTCTTCAACAAGCTTTTTCTCATTTAGGGGCATATTTTCATGGTGTAGTGTACAGTGAGCTAACATGACGACTCTGTTTAATCGGAAATTAATGAAAACTGGGTAAAGATAATGTAGGTAAGCCCCAACGTGTTGACGCAATATCTGTGTCAGAAGCGTACCTATCCTCCTGTAGATATTCAAACTTATTATGTTAAAAAAAATTAAAAATTATCAAGATTTAAAATAAGGTACAATATTCTATGATGCTCTAGAATGGAAATACGTTGACCAATACTGTCAACCCACATGGTTAGTTCACACAACTTGTATCCAACATTGCAAGATGCGATAGATGTAGATGGGGGTGGTCGTTGAGTTAGTGTTGTTGTTACTTGTAGGTGGGGGGTGTTGATGGGGATGAGGGTGGTGGTGGGGACTTTTGTGGTGGTGATTGGGGTGCCTCTGGTGATTAGGGTCTCAGTGCCAGTGACTGAGCAGAAAAAAATAAGCAGCAGCCAACTTAGCAGTAGCAGTTAACTCAGCAGCAGCAGCCAACTCAACATCAGCAACAAACTCAACAACAACAAAAGTGGAATAGGCCACCCACCAATCGGATGCTACCTTTTCTGGCGCAAGATCCAGCTTTCTTTGAGATTTTTCGGTAGTAGGAACACTAGCCTGATTCATCATGTGAAAATAGGTTAAAAGTTAAATAAATGAAAGTAACTTAGTTTAAGAGAGCCAACTTTAATAACGGGCGGAAATAAGAAACAACAATCTAGGAGTGATAAACACTCTTCCCATTTAGATGTCTTCTGACGCTCCCGATAAACATCCCTCAGAATACCATTTCCGATGTTCCTGGATTTAGGCCCTATTTGCCTCAAGAATATCTCCCAAATCCAAATCATCAGTTTAGAAGTTTATTAATCAGTAATTAATATTATTGTATTAACTTTAAAAATTAACTATATATGAATATAAACACAACTCAAAAAAATCCAGGAATGGTGTATTCAACTTTAACCCTCGGTGCAATCTCATGCTTTGAAATAGGGTTTCTTAACCCCTATGTATGTTTAATCCCAGATAACAGAACCCTAAGGATATTGTGCAATATTATTAAAGTCCTCGATGAAATGTAGAAACATGTTGTCATTCTTTTAATGTGGCTGCTTACCCATCATTCCCATCTTTACGATCAGAATAAAAGGTAGTCCCACCCCCACCCCCAATGTTCTTAAAACATGACATGATAGGTTAGATAGTCAACTTAGCTTCCGCAACACCTTCCTGGAAACATTGTTCTCTAATAGGAGGCATCGCCCACCTAACTTCGGCATGAACATAATGAACCATGGAGGTAAGCGTACTAAATCTAAGACTAATAATCAAACAAATTAAATTCACGTCGCTTGAACCTTACAGTCAATGAATGGGACAACCCGAACAAAGGATCATCGCGTTCGTCTTGGAGTTGGACACAAGATGACCTTCTCTTTTTCGTCTTCTGAAGCTTAAGATTTACGTAGCCCATGTCGTTCTCTGTTGACCGCACATTTTCCCATGGCCCAAAAAATGTTTGGTCGAATCGTTCACGCGGTGTCAGCGTTAACTGGATCGGCATGTACCTAATCAATTTGGTGTTATTCCTAGTGTAAGCTCAGCCAATATATAATCTTAAAAACAAACTACCACTACCATAAAAAAGTGAATGAACAAATATATAAAAACAGTCTATGCACCACACGTAATGCACAGTGTGTTACATGTGGTGCACTATGTGTGGTGTATATTAGGTCCTTTGTTATTTGTTGACAATTGATTCGTTAACAACCCAAAAATAATTTTCTCTTTTTTATGGAAGAAATAAGAACTAAACTAAGTATAAAAAGAATCAATGTCATTTAACGGCAACCATAACTAATATATATTACATATACATACATAATTTATTCAGATATAGAAATAACGTTAACACACACCAGAGTGTTCAATGAAATGTATTCAACGCATAGCGAATTAAATCAATGGAATCTTTTTTTACCTGATTGTTTGGCATTGTGGATGAATTGTCAATGTCCACTTCGTTGATCAACAACTTTAATAAGTCAAATTTGACGAATTTTCGCTCGAACAACAACTTTAAAGACGAATATGGTTTTTTGTGTATGCTTGTGTCTTAAAGGCATGTGAAGGGGGTTGATCACGGTTGTAGGTTAAAGTTTAACTATAATCGAGTATTTGACTAGCAAAAACTGTGATGAATGGAACAGCTAGCGAAAAAATTTCCTTTTGGTGTGTATTTTGACGGTGTTTGGTGCGTGTGAGGTTTAAAACTGAAATGGGCACCTTATGAAACGAGCATCATGCACCATGCTTGTTACCGCTTAGTTACCGATTGGTTAGTGTGTGTATCCCATACCAAATGCTTGTTTGCCTTAGCATCACGCACAGAACATAATGCACGGTACGTTTTGGTTTGCTATAAGATTAAGCAGTCTACAAGATAACCTCGATAACACTTGCAAGTTTGCCTATGTTCTCAGTGACCACGCATCATGCATCAAGTTACACGCATCATGCGTGATGCTTAGTCAAAGGGCATAATTGAAATATTCAAAATTTAAGGGAAAATTGTTAAAGAATTTCAAAAATGAGAGCATTTTGACCAATTTCCCTATAAGAACTAAACAAGGAGCTGTTCAATTAGCCTAAGTGAAGATCGCAGTTTATGTTCCTATCAGTTAGTAGTGGTCATGGAATAAATGAGATTTTAGTACATGTGGGAAGCTATCTCCATGTTCCTCAACTGTTAGGACCCCGAAAGTGGTATAATGTTAAAGTGAAATAAGCCTAAATGAAGGTTCCTTAGAAGATGGCTATATAAGGAACCTAAGTAGTCCTAATTAGATAGCCATTATATTGTAACTGAGTTTAAGAAGCTGTGGAATGTAATTTTACCAAATTTTCTCTAATACCGAATCTGTTCTTACATACCGAGTCTCACTCAGTCTTATCATTTCTTCTATTCTCACCATGATCTAACCTATCATTTGGTATCAGAGCGTCCAGGGAGTGATATTACATCACTATATCGATCCAAAGATTGAACATTACAGAATCTGATCACATTCGGTTAGGTTGAATCAGATTCGATAACATCGAATTTGATAATCCGACGTTCAGATTCTTGTGATAAGTTCAGTGAAGCTTCATTAGGTGTATTAAAAAGAGTTTTGATCATCATTACAACCTTTTAACAACAATTATGGAGAATCAAGTTGATTTTTAGAGTTCGTGGGTAAAACTCTCGGTATTGATCATTTCCAGTTTGTTTATGTGTTTAAGTGAAGGTTTGTGGATTCAGTTGTGCTCGTGAGGTGTTTAATCACATATTTGACGGTTCAATTTCATCAATTCTTCAAAATTTGTAGATTTGATCTACATTCGGTATTGCAATTGCCATACTGAGTCTGCCTCAAAGTTGAAAATTCAACTTAACTGTTAAAGTTTGTGGTGTGTTTGTGATTCTATCACATTCGGTTTCATCATACGCAGTTAGTTTGTGTGGTTTGAGCAAGGATTCGATTGAATTTATAAGTTTTACACTTAGACTCGGTTTGTCAACTGCTACAGTTGACATTCGGTATATTTCACATTCGGTTTCATTGATATTCTGTGTATTACTAACTTGTTTTCTTTGTGCAGCAAGGTTACCGAATCTAATTCAAAAGGAATTAGATTGTTTTGAGTTCAATTTGTTACAGAATTTGTCTACCGAGCCAGATACCGAATCCGATTCCGAACCAGAATATCGATTTTACTTGATACTTTGGGTTTTAATTGACCTAAGGCTGTGTGTGAAATGATAACCGAATCTAGGTGTGATACTTGTTATTTTTATCAGTTTCTGATACAGAATCTGATATACCGGGTCTGTTACCGAACCTGAATCTGCTACAGTGCTTACCAAACCCGAATCTGCTATAGTACCAATACCGAATCTGACATTTTTGTTAGATTTTTGATACTGATTTTTGGTTTTAGTGATCTACCGAATCTTACCTCATCTTAATCATCATGTCTACTCAAGATACCTTGATCATTGGATCTGATTCCAGACCACCTGTCTTATTTGATAGCAAGTATTACCAGTGGCTACATCGTATCACTCGGTACATATATTAGAAAGGTAAGAAGGCAAAATATCTTTGGGCATCTTTAAGAGATAGACCAATTGTGGAATATCATCCAGAAATCGAAGTACCAATTCCAATCTATAAACTATCGGGTGATAAACGTGAAAGGGTTCAGGGTGATATGGAAGGTAAAAATATCATCATGCAGGCAATTCCTTATGAATTGTTTGAGAATGTTGATAGCAACACATCTGCTAAAGACATTTGGGATGAGACCCGTAGACAACAAGAAGGCTATGACATGACAAGTGTCACTAAGCTGAATAAGGCCCTTAGACTTTATGAAGATTTTAAGCAAGAACCTGAGGAATTACTCAAGGATACCTACATACATTTCAATGGTGTTATGAATGAGTTGAAAAAGTGCAAGATTGAAAAGGTGAATGCTGAGATCAACATGATGTTTCTCAAAAAGCTCAATTCTGACTAGACTCCTTATGGAACCATAATTCAATCTACCAAGGAGATTGAGAAGCTTAACATTCATGAGCTTGTTGGGGTTCTTATGCATTATCAACCAGCTGTGTCTTCTCTCCAAGCTAAAAGAAAAGAGTCTTCTCCGAGTGATCCTCTTGCTCTTATTGCTAAGAAAAAGAGTAAATCATTCACCACTTCCAAAAGATTATCAAAGAAAGTACTTGTTGAAGAGTCATCTAATTCTGAAGTTCTTGATCTTTTGGATGTTGATGATTCTCACCGTGAATTGGTTAAGATGGCTGCTATGTTCACAAAGGCTTTGAACAAGTATAAATTCAAAGGTAAATCATTCAACCAACGCAAAATTTCTTCTTCTTCCTCTTATTACAAGAAACCTCAACCACAACAATCTGATGATTCCAAGAAGGAAGATTCCACCTGTTTCAATTGTGGCAAAGTCGGCCATTTCTCTCGTGATTACAAAATGCCAAAAAGAAGGATGTGGCTTACTACAAAAAGAAAATGTTGATGGTGAAGGTTATGGAAACTGGGGGAGAGCTGAAACCGGTAGATGATACTTGGTTTAACTGGACTAATGAGTCAGAATCCGAGGAGGTACATTAAAATGTTTGCAAAGTGACCATGCTTATCAAAGCCAAGGAAGCTAAGGAAAGTGCTGACTCAACATCTGATGATGATGAGGTACAATTACCTGAAATCCCTCCTGATTTTGTTAACATACAAAACTCCTTGATGAAGAATTTAGTCTCAATCACCAAAGAGGTTAAAGTCTAAAAACTGAAAACAGAACTTTAAAAGATAAAATCAAACTAAATGAGACTAAACCTTCTTCATCACAATCGAAAACAAATCGTTTGAGAACCCAACTCAATGCAATGGACACTGAGATGGAAGAACTTAAAAAGTCAATTCTTCCGATCAAAATTGAACGAACTGATTATCGTTTAAAGTCCGAACGTCTTGAGGAAAAAGTCAAATTCTTGGAAAAGGATTTGTCTGACCTAAAAGAACAACATGAACCCACCATTTCCAAGTTGAATAAGAAAATTATTCAATTGGAAGAAATCATTATTAAAAAGAAATCTGAGCTTTCTCTTCTCAATAAAGAAATTATTGAAATGAAAGCTCAGCTTGTTAAATATGAAGATAAACTTTATCGCATTGAGCAATCAAAAGCAATAAATGAAATGGAACTTTCAAAGCAAACAATCTTTATAAATAGATCAAAAACCATTCATGGTGAAAGATGGGGGGTTGGGTATAAAGATCCCAAGACGTTGGATGAAATTTTAAAGAAAGTTCCTGGTTTATATCATTCTGGTTACTTTCAAGCTGGTTTACCATATCATTTTGTGCATTCATCTGATGCTGATTTTGATAATGTTGTTGCTAATCGTTCATCTAAGAAATATTATCAAATTAACTTGATGTATGAAAAGATTAATGCTAAATTGGGTAAATCACATCCTAGTTTCTTAGAAGAACTTGCTGAACATGAACAGAATATGCAACATGCTGACTATGTGCCTAAGCGTAGATTGGTTTATATTCCTACACTCATGCTAGAGAAATACATTTTAATACTTGAGAATAAGTGTTTAACAAACCTAGTTCTAGCATTATTACCATAGATGAGGTGTTTGATGAACTAACTTTTGATGTAAAATGAAACAACCCAACCCGTATTTAACCCGATAAATTTTTTTAAAAACAAAATAAACCATTCACACGCCACTTTAAATGGTTACATGTTGTCGGCTGGTTTATATGAATCGTTTAAACATTCAACAAGTTTAATGTTACATGATAGGCACGAAGGCCCTTAATCAAAAGCATTACAAATTCGACCTTAAAAACATAGTTTTAAACCAAACAACACACGAGCATGGTTTGGGGCTAAATTACCCAAAACAATAGGCCGTCTTCCAAAAGCTATGCCTGCACAATCATCATGGGAATATATAATTCCCAGCAACCCCTTTTCCCTTCTCCATACTTGTACCTAAAAATTAAACAACGAGAGGGGTAACCAAAACACTTAGTGAATGCAATAATTATACATATACATATATAATCTACTTACTTGCAATCACTTACACAATTTCCGCATACATACTAGCAATATAATTAGCATACCATCATAAAGTTTAACGCTAAATCTCCGATAACACAAGCTAGTATAACATTAGCATATAACACGAACAATATAGTATGCTACACTACAATACACACCACAATGATGTTCACAACATCAATTAGTATTCAAGATTTCAAGGCTAGCCCAACGAATTCTATCGTCAACATCGAACTTAATTCCCATCCATCCTAATAAATGTGGTATCGTCAACATCGAACTTAAACTCACATATGAGGTATCGTCAACATCGAACTTAAACCCTCATCGAATTAATTAATGAGGTATCGTCAACATCGAACTTAAACCCACATATGAGGTAGCGTCAACATCGAACTTAAACCGTCATCGAATAAATTAATGTGGTATCATCAACATCGAACTTAAACCCACATATGAGGTATCTTAAACATCGAACTTAAATCCACATCAAGTGTCACTACAATAGTGGTATGGCTTCGTCAACATCGAACTTTAAATCCATACATGAGGTATCATCAACATCGAACTTTAACCATCATCAAAACAAACAATATACTCTAGGATATGGTATCATCAACATCGAACTTCAACCCATATCCCACAAGTACATAAATCATATACATACATATATTATTATTCCACTCACCTTATCGACTAGGCGATGAATTAAACAGTTTCGCAAGCTTCAAAGCAAAGTACCACTACCACCAAAACGTAGCTAGAGACATAGGGAACAACTTTAAAACTCGGACTCGGGCGAGATTTGGCCTTCTTCTACCCCAAAGTGAGCTCTCTCTCACTAAAACTCTATTTCTCTCTCTAAACTTTAAATATGTAGGTGAAAGAGTGTTAAATGTGTTAGGGATAAGCTTGAATCAGCTTTTATGTTCCCCAAACCGTCCATAATGAGAAAAGACCAAAACACCTCAAAAGATACCCTTAAAAACGGGTTAAAATAGTCAGTTCTGCGACAATGTCGCGTTTCGCGACAACATGTAGCGTTTCGCGACAACCAGGACGCGACAACACCAACTAAAACGCGATAAAGTGGTCAAGTGGGGGATTTCCAAGCTGCGCATTTCAACCCATTTCATCGCGATCCGCGATGAACCAAATCGCGATACACTGCCTTTAAACGCGACAGTTTTCTAGTTTTGTCCCATTACCAATATTTAAGCCATTTAAATCAACCACGGTTAAGTTTAAACGTTCACAAGGTTAAAATACGCACCTTAGGGCCATGTACTAGGAAAAACGGGATGTTACAACTCTCCCCCACTTGAATTGAATCACGTCCTCGTGATCCACATCAACATTAGAAGTTAAGCACTTTTTCCTCGAACATTTCTGTTTCCAACGCGGAGTCACACATGTAGTAATCACTCATCCAAATTCTCGCTTCGTACACTAACGTTATATTACAACAACCGTACTTCACACTTCCATTCGACCAAAAATTTCCACCACTCACTCGGAAGTACACCATAACATTCTTTCAATGGCCTTATTATTCCATCATTTTCAACGATATCGGGTAATCAACCCACGAAACAAAACAACCACAACTGTTTTCTCCTACGCCGAGTATCCAAACTCGTACCATACACTTTACAGTCGTCCTAAAAGCAGAACAATTCACGACAATCATCGTCGTCGCGCCTTTCAATTGTGCTTTTCGAAAACTCTCGTATCGCCATTCGGGAACTTCGCCATTCCAACTCATGTCGCAAAAATACCTTCACAATTTATTCCAAAGTCCAACTTGGGACTTCTCCGAAGACCATCGAAGTCTTCCTTTCCTAAATAAGCCACACCCATTCACTCATCACGTCTATTAGATAGGGATTATTTCAAAATCTCTGGTACTTACTCCCCCACTTAGGATTCTAATCCCGTACACCCACCGCCAAGGTGATAACATTTCGTGAATTGCTGACATTACATAACCCACATGACCGGTCTCGATGCTGGTCATACTCAACGATTCTTCACAGACCTATAACAAGGTATTCGAACCTCAATCCTTCAAATTGGTCAAACGCTAACGCCCGCTAAACAACACAGTAAACCACAGTTGTATCTCCGGGTTCCTCACCGGTACTCAAATACAAGGTAATCACACCATCAGAGTGAAGCATTTCGCTAGCAGGTATAAGGAGGCACCTGACGCAGTGTCATGCAACTCCTATCACTACCACTGAGTCTCAAGAGCTCGACCCTTACGGGGTCTACTCTCTGTGTCACACGTCTTCTGACTACTCGAAGTCACGCGATTTCCAAGAACTTTACGGCTCAGCGCCCACAACCTTCTAGCGATACCCACTAGTCTCAATTCATCTAGGTCGCACCACTAGCCTATTAACCTTTCAACTCATCACTAAGGAGATGCTTGGAAACACCAAGGCTTATACCCTTCTAACTTCGTCATAAACATCATCACGGTTACCTTCTCACATAAATTCTATGAACACTCACTACACGCACCGCATCAAACCGTAATCGTGGTTAATGAAGAGTGAGATCTTACGGAATCACCCACTACATTGTATCATGTAGCCGTCAAAAGCCGAATCCTTATGCTGGGATGTCACTCGACACTTTACTTACCAAATCACTAAATTAACATGTAAATATCATCCAACATACGTTTGCATTATGGCTACGCCCTAATTGGTTTCATCACCATACGTTTAGTTATTAAACTCATACACGCACAACAATACACGACACAATTGATAATTCCTACGGGTCTCACTCGATCGAGTTTTAACAACCCAAAAACCAAAACGCAAAAACTCTAGACAGCAACAGACCCAAATAATAGAGTCAAGGCACAACACACCGACCTATACGACCAATCTCCTCATCGATCATAGCCCACGAACTCTCGCGAATTAATTTCACCATAAAATCGATGCTCACTTTCATCCGTTGGCATCAATTAAGCAATGACCTAACGCCAACATAACTCGCACCTCGTATATCAAGAACGCCGCTACCCGCAGGGTAGACTTTTCCAACCAGTGGGTGCACTCGACCCATTGCACCTGCAATTTTCCAACCGACAATACACCTATGCTTATCTTCTGGAAAAAGAGTGAACAATGTTGTCATAACAATTGCGTTACTCACATCTTCGCCATCAAACACCGTCCTAGACTTGTTCGACCGTCAAGTCTGTGTCCGCATTCTCGACAATCTTGCATAACCATCTCGTTAAAGGGAGATGAAATTTACCAGTATAGTATCTCACGATTCGTACGTCACATCACCTTGTTCCATTCGTCCGATGCTACCAGTCTCACGACTAAATGACTTCAATCATAATCAACCTATGAACCTTACGGTTCTTCAACTCCCAACACCACAACGAGCACGCGTTATCAACCAAACACTAAAGCCCATTTATATAGGTTGGTAAAACCAAACTCTTCACTCAATGCTAAGTAATTCTTAGAATGATTAAGTCTTACGCCCTTCGTTCGTCAATCCAACCGTCAATCGTAGGGCAATTCTATTAGGAATGCTACCCATAAAAATACAACGTATTAACACATTGCATTCACCCCCAGGCAGCACTCTCATGAGTCAATGACTCAAGCGCTACCCTAGTGCACCGTTATCGAAATTACTAACCCCGTATCCTTATGGTTACTAATAACCTACACATTCACTCGAGACTAAGTGGATCTCGAGACGAGATTTAAGTTTCTAAATTCATAACCGAATCCATCGGCACACAACAAATAATAATAAGGCATATTTGTATCGAAAAATGAAAGTACCTGAATCTACATTGTTGGACTTCTGCGCTTCATTATCCATCAAATAGTCGCGCTCTAACCTCCTAACCCGATCTTCAAACGATTCGGAACACTCTGACATTCGGTTTCCCTCCTTCCGGCAAATGAAGCACTTGAACGCGCTTAAAGGTACACCCGTACAATCCCGTGCCAAATGACCTCGTCCTCCACACCTAAAACACATAGGCACGAAACCTCCTAAATTTTTAGTTTGATTACCAACCAACTCGGGACACTTTGACTTTTGGTGCCCTTCCTTTCGATACTTCAAACATACAAGCTCGCCCGACGGAAAATCGCGAGACTTATGTCCCCTTTGCCCACAATTGTACCATTTAGACGTACTAAAGTCCGACAATCCCTTCTCCATGCTACCCGGGCTCTCAATTACACCTTTACCTTGATCATAAAACAACTCAAGACACTCTGACCTTCGGTGTCCATCTTTTCGACACTCAAAACATATGTCGTTCTTAGGAGGTGCATTTGTGCAATCACGCGACAAATGACCCTTTTGTACGCAATTATAGCACGTAGGTCCATAACCTCCCTTACTCATATTCTTCACATTTTCAACACCCTCGGGCGTACTTCTCGCCCTCTTACTAGGAGTGCCATTTGACTCAAACTTCCCCTTACCCGAAAAGTGATCGACTGTTTTTGGAGAATGTGATTCGAAACTCACTAATACTCCTTTACCGCCACCAACTTGAGGTTTGGGAAACCTCTTATAAAACTCTTCGCTTATGACTTTAGCCACTTGGTCTCGGACCATTTCAGTTACTCGTCCTTCGAACAATTCCTTGGTTACTTCCCTAACATTTTCGGCAAAAACCGAGACATATCGTTCAAACACAGCCACAACCCTCGCCGTTAACTCATCCTTCCTTTCATGAGTAGGCGCATCCGTTCCGGTTCCATCTTTCGTCTTCATTCTAAAGAATGCATATAGATTAAAAAACGAAACGGAGGGTCGTTCCTATTATTCCAATGGAGTGAAGCATCTTCCGTTTAATTTATATATGCTGGTCCTAAATCTATTATTCCTTCATATAGGTTAGTAAGGGCAAATATGACCTAGGGTCGTTCCTTGAGCGGTCGAATTTGAAACGGAGCTTATTCAGATGATTAAGTAATTAAGATTGGGTTTGTACACAATTTAGTATCCAAGACTAGTAGCCAGGTACAACTTGTGTGGAGAGGCAGGATCCTTTTCGTCCCAATAAATTGTCGACTGGTCGGAAAATCCAACAACCAAGTTCAACCGGTTTATTCTAGACACAACTTTATCCGGAATATCAAATTGTGTAAAGGCAATAGTTGGGTTGATTTGATTTATAATTGTATTTAAAAGATTAAATCAATATTATTAAAATAAGCTAGCTAGCATGCAATAGCTAAGGATAGAGAATACGTGGTCCACCATGATTTAAGATAACGTAGTGTCGGGATGATTGCGAGACACTCATTGGTTAGATATACCTTGGTGTAAACACTAGATTTCCTACTAATTGATTTCTCGATTAGCAAGTTACGGGGAACTAGGCTTTGAAGATTCTGATTGGATGGACTATGCTCAACTCCTGATGCTTTATCCAGTTTAAGGATATAAGCGGCCCACCTTGGATGCAATGCATACCTTGGGTGCACGAAGAAAGTAGCTTAGCCATATACATATAATATCCAACCTTTCTTAACACCCTAGTGTATCACCCAAGTGAGTGGTTATGATTGTGTTTCGAATTCTTTTCTGTCAATGGTTTGGTAAAATCTAAGGGTTTGTAGACAAATTAGAACCTCTGATAGTTTTCAGTCATCCTTAAAGATTTATAAGCTTAGTTTGTATTGTAGTGCGTTAAATTCCCATTTATGATTTAAACCAGCCCTTACTTAAATCTACCCAATAAATCCCTTAGTTATCCACCATGTACTAGACTTATAGTGGTTCCATAGCTTCTAACCTTAACCATCAACACTGTACTCTACTGTTGCAACAGTATTTCCTCGAGTCTTATACTCTTGACCAATGTCTTGATCTGGCCCTATGGTGATTCCCCATACACTTTATAGTATTTCCGAAGGGTTCATACCTTGACCAATGTATAAACACAGATAATTAATTACCTTTATATTTTCAACTTTATAAAAGGTTTAATCACGTTTATTGGTGGCAGGACGATAATAACGAGGTTTAATATCATAGACAGAAAGCGAGTACGAAATGATAATCATCCTTAACTAACATTATTAAATCATGGCAAACAATCAAGCAATTACTCGCACATCCTGGCAACAAGCATTTCTAATATTAATAAATCACAAACATCGAACAAGAATATTATAATAAATTAATAAAAGAAAGGATAGATGTTACCGAATAATGTCGGCAGAATAATACTTGTATTTCTTCATAATATCCATAGCGTTACAATGCTTCATAGCTTCTACTACTAACTACATACTAATCTCCTATTGATCACTCGAGAGCGACAATAGAGAGATAATTATTTTTCCTAATCTCTGTACTTTTCTCTCTCTAGAATCTAGAGAGAAAGTAGAGAGAGAACTAATCTCCTATAGATTATTAGAGAGCGACTATAGAGAGATATTTGAGAGAGAAGTGAAGAATTGGTGTCTGAAATGGTGGGATGAAGCCCCCATTCATAGGAAGTGCTTGCTGGAAAAATTGTAATTAAATGGCTGAAAAACGGCTTGGCACCTGGTAGGCCATTTGCCCTGGCAAGCCGTTTTTAATGCTTGTTTACTGGTAGGCCATTTTCCCTTACGGAAATCCGTTTGGCAAGCCGTTTGCTGGATCGTAACTTGTCTTTCACCGTTTTTGCTCTAGAATCTTCGTTTTAGATTCGTTTCTGACGATTCTTGCGCCCATGCGTTCGTAATTAAATATCCTACAACATGAGATTAAGTAAATAAACTTTTCCAAAAATTATAAAATAAGTTATTTAAATTCGAGTTAATCGTCTTAGCTGGTTTTGCTCGTTTTTCATCTATTTTTAGCGATTCTTGAAACATAGCCTTTGTAATGACTAAATCTACTAAATTAACCAACAAAGTGATTATTTTAGGGATAAAGTTTGGAACTTTATGATTTTAGGGCTCAATATCGGGGGTAAAAACATGAATTTTTGGCCGATATCACCGACACATTTTTTTTTAAAATAAATAAACCATTCACATGCCACTTTAAATGGTTACATGTTGTCGGCCGGTTTATACGAATCGTTTAAACATTCAACAAGTTTAAGGTTACATGATAGGCACGAAGGCCTTTAATCAAAAGCATTACAAGTTCGACCTTAAAAAGATAGTTTTAAACCAAACGATACACGAGCATGGTTTGGGGTTAAACTACCCAAAACAATCGGCCGTCTTCCAAAAGCTATGCCTACACAATCATCATGAGAATATCTAATTCCCGGCGACCCCTTTTCCCTTCTCCATACATGTACCTAAAAAGTAAACAACGAGAGGGGTAAGCAAAACGCTTAGTGAATGCAATAATTATACATATACATATATATTCTACTTACTTGCAATCACTTACACAATTTCCTCATACATACTGGCAATATAATTAGTATACCATCATAAAGTATAACAGTAAATCTCCGATAACACAAGCTAGTATAACATTAGCATATAACACGAACAATATAGTATGCTACACTACAACACACACCACAATGATGTTCACAACATCCATTAGTATTCAAGATTTTAAGGCTAGCCCAACGAATGGTATCGTCAACATCGAACTTAATTCTCATCCGTCCTAATAAATGTGGTATCGTCAACATCGAACTTAAATCCACATATGAGGTATCGTCAACATTGAACTTAAACCCTTATCGAATGAATTAATATGGTATCATCAACATCGAACTTAAACCCACACATGAGGTATCGTCAACATCGAACTTAAACCCTCATCGAATAAATTAATGTGGTATCGTCAACATCGAACTTAAACCCACATATGAGGTATCGTCAACAACGAACTTAAACCCTCATCAAATGTCACTACAATAGTGGTATTGCTTCATCAACATCGAACTTTAAATCCATACATGAGGTATCGTCAACATCGAACTTTAACCCTCATCAAAACAAACAATATACTCTAGGATATGGTATCGTCAACATCGAACTTCAACCCATATCCCACAAGTAAATAAATCATATACATACATATATAATTATTCCACTCACCTTATCGACTAGGCGATGAATTAAACAATTCCGCAAGCTTCAAAGCAAAGTACCACTACTACCAAAATGTAGCTAGAGACATAGGGAGCAACTTTAAAACTCGGACTCGGGCGAGGTTAGGCCTTATTCTTCCCCAAAGTGAGCTCTCTCACACTAAAACTCTATTTCTCTCTCTAAACTTTAAGTGTGTAGGTGAAAGAGTGTTAAATGTGTTAGGGATAATCTTGAATCAGCTTTTATGTTCCCTAACCGTCCATAATGTTAAAATACCAAAACACCCCAAAAGATACCCTCAAAAATGGGTTAAAATAGTCAGTTATGCGACAATGTCGCGTTTCACGATAGCATGTTGTGTTTCGCGACAACCAGGACGCGACAACACCATTCAAAACGCGATAAAGTGGTCAGGTGGGGGATTTCCAAGCCGTCGCATTTCAACCCATTTCATCACGATCCTCGATGAACCAAATAGCGATACATTACCTTTAAAAGCGACAGTTTTCTAGTTTTGTCCCATTACCAACATTTAAGCCATTTAAATCAACCACAGTTAAGTTTAAACGTTCACAAGGTTAAAATACGCACCTTAGGGCCATGTACTAGGAAAAACGGGATGTTATATAAAACCAATTCTACCTGCTTTACCTGCATTTCCCGTTTCTGATGCTAAAATCTGTGAAGACCTAGCACATGAATTAACTGTCTTCTTTGAGACGGAATCACCAGGTCAAAAGACTTTAGATGTAAAGGTAGAAGCTCAGAATGAACCACAAATTGAACCTTTGATAGACTTCAATGCAAAAATATCTGTTGCAAGTAATTTGAGTCGTATAGTAGATATACTGAAAAAGGAAAATGTTGAATTGCAACTTAAGTGTAAATCATTAGAACAAATGCTTGCTTTGTGTGATAAGTTGCCTCCACTTCTTAAGAAAGAATGTACTTATGCTTTTAAGGAAGGTGAAGTTGTAGTTTCTGCTGAGGAATTATGTATTGAGATTAAAAGTTTAAAACAAAAGATCATTCAATTAAAACAGGCAAACACACTTAAGCAACCTTCTACTATTGAAACCAATGTGTCTGAATGTGTTTGTGGGATTACTAAGAAGGTTAAGGGACAACAAAATCTAAGGATGCTAAACCCATTTCTATTATTAAAAATTCTCTACGCTCTCAATTGGAAAAAGTGTTTCAAAAGTTGCACCTTCAACACATTTTATTGTAAAGAAGGTTCATTCTCAAGATGGTTCTTTTTCAACTAAAAAGATTCCTATGATTACAATGTCCAATCAATCAAAGGAAAGTTTTTTAAAGAAATCAGTTAAGTCTAAACAATACACAAGTCCTAAACCTGATTTGAGTGAGTATGATGCAAACGAACGTAAAATCAAATTAGAAATTTTGCAAAATCAATCAACTCATGTGTCAACTGAGAAGTTTAGACATCTAACTAGCAGAGGTGTTTTTCATGTCACAGGTCATAATCCAAATTTGACTTACAAGTCTGTATGGGTTCCTAAGTCAACAACTAAGAAAGTAGCAAACAAACCAAAGAAATCTGCTAGTCGACCTAGGAAGTCATCACATGTTTTTCAATTTTCTTTTGTGAACAATACCTCTACATGGAATAAGTTGTGTGTTAAGACTTCTCATAATGATGTAAAATTTGATATCGCTTATGATGCTTCATGTAATATGGTTTTAGATTATGCTTTAATGTCTAAATTGCATGCTGCATTACGTGATTCATTAATTTGCGATCCAAAGTTTTTTGTTGGTTCTAATCGTAGAGGACCCAAGAAACTTTGGGTACCTAAACTCTAGGAAACTTAACGTTTACAGGATTTCAACATCTGTGTTTGGTACATCAACTCCGATTGTTCTCGACACATGACGGGCGATAAATACTTTCTTGTCAATTATGTTGACAAATTCCTAAGAACGGTTACATTTGGAAATGACGAGATTGCAGCGATAACGGGTTATGGAGATTATGTGAAAAATGGCATAACAATCCAACGTGTTTCATATGTTGAGGGTTTGGGGTGCATTTTGTTTAGTGTCAGCTAATTTTGTGACGGAGATCTCAAAGTTCTGTTTAAACGTCGTCAATGCTCGGTGCAATCTACCGATGGAAATGATCTCCTTGTTGGTAAACTTTGTGCTTCAATATATACTATTGACCTCAATGATGTACCATCACATGGAACCATGTGTTTGGCCACCCGTTCCACAAAAGAAAATTCGTAGTTATGGCATTACCGGATATCACACCTGAATTACAAGGGTATCAATCGACTAGTCTCTAAAGACTTAGTTGATGGTATTCCCAGCTTTCAATATGATAAGCATCAGGTGTGTCCATCATGTGCGATGGGTAAGCTAAAATGAACTAATCATCTGCTTAATTAAAACCCCAGTACTTCATCATCTTTTCAATTATTGCATATGGACTTATGTGGACCTATTAGAGTTTCTAGCCTCGGTGGCCAGAAACATGTGCTTGTCATTTTAGATGACTATACACGATTTACATGGATTTTTCTTTTGAGAACTAAATTAGAAACCCCCGCCATTATCATTGAGTTTATCAAAAAGACTCAACGCTCTTTTAACAAACATGTTAAGAGCATCCGAACTGATAATGGGACGGAATTTAAGAATAACCTGCTTGATAGTTATTTGAAAGACCAAGGAATTGAATATCAGTTCTCTGCTGCAAGAACCACTCAACAGAATGGAGTAGTCGAATGACGTAATCATACATTGTGTGAGGTAGCTCGAATGATGCTTGCCTACTCTAAACTACCTTCGAAAATGTAGGGAGAGGCCATTTCAACTGCATGTTATACCCAAAATCGTTGTATCATTAATAAACATTTTGACAAACCTCCTTATGAGTTACTATATGGTAGACGCCCGAATGTTAAATATTTCCGTGTCTTTGGTTGTATATGCTACCAGCTTAACGATTTTGACAGCCTCAGAAAGTTTGATCCTCATGGCGATCAAGCCATATTTCTCGGTTATTCGTCGAACAAGGTTGCTTATCTTGTCTATCACAAAAGGATAAAAATGATCAAGGAAAGCATAAATGTTAAGTTCAATGAGTTATCGAGGATGACTTTTGAACAACTCAGTTCAAAACCCGATCCTAACCTGGCGACCACTTCTTCTGCACAAAACTCAATTTTCTCGAAGAAGGGTGTTACTACGGTAACAACAGAGGAACTGGATCTACTATTTGATTCATTGTATACTCCTCAACGAAATTCTAATGTTAATGCCGTAACTGAAACACTAACACAATCTACTACCCTGGAGACACAACCAAGTCTCTATGATGAAGATACAACACCAACTGATTCACTAGTTGTGTCTTCATCTTCCCTCCCACCTCTAGATGATAATCTTGATACGCTTTAAGATACATCCATTAATTCAATTCCAAATATTTCTCATGTAATTCAATCCAACCCATTAGATGATGCTACGTCAGAACAAGAGGATCGTGGCTCAACGTCAACAATGGTTGATGTTTCAATGGATACCACTGATGTAGGACCTCTACCACATACAAACCGATGGACTAAAAATCATCCTATTGATCTTATTATTGGAGATGCTACTGCTCCAGTGTCAACTCGAAGGGCAACTCGAAATATGTGTTTATATACTGCCTTCTTTAGTAAGATTGAACCAACTTCGATGGCTCAAGCCTTACTTGATCCAAACTGGGTAATAGCAATGCAAGTAGAGATAAGTTAATTTGAATGTTTGAAGGTATGGCGATTAGTTCCAAGACCAACGGGTCAGAAACCAATCGGTGTTAAGTGGATCTTTAAGAATAAGAAAGATTCTGATGGGATTGTGGTTCGAAATAAGGCACGACTAGTGGCTAAGGGTTATAGACAATAAGAGGGTATTGACTACGATGAAATGTTTGCTCCGGTTGCAAGGATTGAGGCTATACGTCTTTTTCTTGCATTTGCTTCTCATATGAAGTTTATGGTGTTCTAAATGGGTGTCAAAACCGCTTTCCTTAATGGACATCTTCAAGACGAGGTTTATGTTGATCAACCTGAAGGCTTTATCGATCCTAATCATCCGAATCATGTATACTACTTGGAGAAAGCTTTGTACAGGCTAAAGCAAGCACCGCGTGCATCGTGCGAAACCTTAACAAAGTATTTGCTGGAAAATGGATTTTCTCATGGAACGATTGATACAACGCTCTTCATACGTAAAAACCATGATCACATTATTTTGGTACAAATTTACATTGATGACATTATTTTTGGTTCCACGTCCCCGGGCTTATGCAAAGAATTTGGTGACCTAATGGCCAACAAATTCGAAATGAGCATGCTTGACTAGCTTGATTTCTTTTTGGGGTTACAAGTCAAATAATTACCAAATGGTATTTTTATCAGTCAAAGCAAGTATATCAATGATATGCTAAAACGCTTTCAAATGACTTCTTTAAGACCCATGAAAATCTCAATGAGGAAATTGCTGGATACTGACGAAAAAGGGGAACCCTTTGATTTAACGCTTTATAGAAGCATGGTTGGTTCTTTAATGTACTTAGCTGTGAGCAGACTGGACATTACACTTGTTGTAATGGTCTGTGCTCATTTTCTATCGAACCCAAAGAAATCACACTCGAAAGCAGTGGTTAGGATATTCTAGTACCTAAACGGTACACCTACCCTTGGAATCTGGTATCCTCATGGATCCGATTTCAATCTCACCGCTTACACAGATGCTGATCATGGCAGTTGCCAAGTTGATAGAAAAAGCACATCTGGATCAATACAGATGTTGGGAAATAGACTAGTCAGTTGGTCATCCAAAAAGCAGAACTATGTGTCTTTATTAACGGCTGAGTCTGAGTATATTACTGCAGCTCACTGTTGTTCACTATGTCTTTAAGATTACTAAGACCCTAATTTACTGTGATTCACAGAGTGCTATTGCAATAACTAGCAACCCGGTCCAGCATTCTAAGACCAAACACATAGATATTCATTATCGTTTCATCAAGGACCATGTAGATAAGGGAGATGTAGAATTATAGTTCATGCCTACCAAAGTTCAATTAGCTGACATGTTCACTAAATCTTTAGATGAAGTTAGGCTAAAGTTCGTAATCAAAGAAATTGGCATGGTGGAGTATACTGATTAAACTTCCTTAGTTCTATGGGTTCTTATACCTGGGATCTTGTGTTTAGGGGGAGTATATACTTTCTAGGGTGAGCAACTAAACTCTAATGCTTTAGATATTATTTGCAAGGGGGAACTATTATTTTGTTAACTCCCTGGTTTTAAATTTCAATGGTTACGAAAGGGGGAGGTAGCTAATTGTTATCATATTTCAAGGGGGGTTAATTCATTTTCTTGGGACAAATCAAAATGCTGATTTACTTAATTGTATATCATTTTTTGAGGGGGAGAAAAAGGAAGAAAATGAAAAGAAAATTGATTTTCAAAAGTGAATTCATAAGTTCTTTGATTTTAAATCTGAAATAATTCACTATGGCTTGTATACATCTCAGTATGCAACCCGTTTCATCAATTGATATCACTGAAGATTTGTACTTTGTACATAATTCAAAGTTTTTCTAAGTACAAATCTTGTTTTTAGAAAATTCATAAACATTGGAAAATTTAAAATCCAAAAAGATTTGTGTTTTTCTTGAATAAATGCTATTTTAGCAGCATACCGAATCTGACAACCAAACAATCCAGATTCAGTAAGTTCAAAAGCTTTCAAAATTTACTCAGAAATCTTGTTTATTGAAAATATTATAAACTTGTGATATTTTTGAAGCCACATAACCCACTACTGCTAATCCACAAGGAGAACCCGCTCGATTTAAATTTGAGCTAAGAGAGGTACAAGGATTGAGGAGAATCACAAAAGTAGATTTCAGGAGGATCTTTCAACTTTCTCTTGTAGATAATGCTCCTGCTCTTCCTGCAAATAAACAAATGTTGAATTCTGTATTCTAACTGAGATATAATAGAGATACTCGGGTTACACCTGCTATGTTCCAAAAGAATTTCTTACACTTCAGGTGGTATGTGATCTTCTCGATCATCAACTGATGTTTCCTAATGACACAAAGTGGATCTGATAGCATGACGGTCCCAATACTGAAGCTCTTCTACTCTTTTACAAGAGTAGAACATCCAGATTATGCTGAATTATTATGGGATCGGGTACATGCTCAAGTGGATAAGACAAGGAGTACCTATGTTCCTTGCATAAGATTTTTCTGTTTGTTTATTCATGATGCTATAACCACTTGCAAAAATGCAAATATTTTTATGCCAGGTACACAGGGAATGATAATGGTCAAGTTTGGGGAAGTAAAGATGAATACCCCGGTGATTTCTGATAATCAATTCACTGCGCCAATTCTAAATTGGTTGTTGAATTTAGCTAATCCCTTAGACGCATGAATGCGTACTTATTTTGAGGCGGTAGGGATACCTCTTCCGAACCCGGTACAACAACAACAAGTTGATCCAGTCGAGGTTCCATCCCCAGAGATTGTAGAAGAACCAATAGTTCAACCACCCAGACCAGCCAATCCTCCACTTAGGATAAACCTGAAATGTCCTAGGGTACCTCAAAGAGCTCAACCATTGAGGATCAGAGAGCCTAGTCCGCTTAGGATTGAACCTACCCTATCTACCACACCTGAGAGCAGTGAAACGGATTCATCAGCAACTGAATCATCCTCAAAACAATCTCCAAATATATGACTGATGAGATTATTCAGACTCCACCAACCCAACTAGTAACTAGATCTAGGACTTCGACTCATATCGTCCGCCAAACAGTTACTCCAACTATTGGTGATACGGATCAAGACTTAGAGGCAACTAGGTCACCCTCACCCATTTCCGTATCACATACAATAATAACAATAAGCCCTACACTAAATGAAGTGAAAGCTTCGGTAGGCAAGATAGCTGAAAGCATGGATGGTAAAAAGACTAATCAGCCCATCCAACCTCATTAGAACTTAACAATAAATCCTACAATGCAAGATGCCTCGGCATCTCAAAAGGAAGTAAAGTCTTCCTCTGCAGTTAAGTCTGCGATGACTCAATCGATTAAGGAACCTCAATCATTGAAGTCCAAAACGGCCGAAGGGGAGCCAAAAAACCTTGAAAGGGCACCCTGCATATTGGCTGGAAATCCTCTTGATATACTTCATCTCCGTGATGATGTATTGCCTCAACGTACAACAGGGCCTGGAGGTCCGGCTAATCCTGATGAGGGAGATCTGCCACATCCCATGGAAACAAATCAACCTGACATTCCTTCGAGAAATTTATCAGACTTCCAGCAGACTATTTCTTTGGTTCAAGAAATTGATCCATTGGTTGAAACCACTTCTCTTCCAGATCTTGAAACTCAGGGTCTGGAGGATGAGTCTTTAATTGAAAGAGATGTGCCACCTCATGGTATGTCAATGACTTCAGGAGGCGGGGATATAATCTCCGCAAGAGCTAAACTGGCGGGTAGTTCTGGTACTCTGTCAGAGTCCCATGAGACTAAAGTCATGGAGGCAGGTGATTCAATCGAATCTTCGCCGGTGACAACTCCGATTGTTACCCAACCTCCATCAGAAGGGGATATCACGAATCTGATTAGTAGTATGTACAACCCTACATATAAGAATAATACCGCACGTATATCCTTACCTGCTCTCACGGAAAATTAAACACGTCCATCGACATCACCTCCAACAGATGCTGTTGCTGCTGTTCTACCTAGTTTTACTGTTGTTTCACCATCTGGGTCACCTTCTCGGACTTCAAATAAATATAAATTTTGATATCTCTCTGATAATGAGGTCGAGGAACTCTACTTTGCTGAATTTGCACGACGAACTGATCTTGATGAAATTCGTGATACTATGATGATATATCTTGAACAACCAAGGGTAGTGTATCCTCTATCTCCATGCAAATCACCTAGACCAATATGTATGCCTGAACATGCTGATTTTGATCTCGACAATCTTCATAAGGGGGAGAATAGACATAGTTCTAGTTCTAGGTCAGGTGCTTTTCAACGATCAACGTATGAAGCCGGTTCATCTAGCCAATATTTAGGAAAAGACGATGTAGTTGATATTTCTGATTCTGAAAGCGATGAAGTTGAGGAGATTCAACACAAAAGTTTACAAGATGAATCGGTTAATCGGAGAGAAGGTGACTCAGGAATGTTAATGATTATGGATGTGGTTACACAGACTGAGGATAAGTCAGCACCAGAGGATAATTGTAATTTTGATAACATCGAAGATATTCTAAAGGGGATAAGTGTTATGAATGAATTTAATGAATATCAATTTGTCAACATTACTTCTCCAATCGAGGAATTTGGGGTTCATTTTGAAAAGGAGATTTTCTCGAATGGTGAAATTGACCCTACAACACCTCCTAATCCTGATGTTTCTTTCCAAATATCAGAAATTATTCTTCAACGTGGTGCTGATTATCAACTCACTGATGAAGAAGAGAAACTAATTCTTTTTTCACCATTCATCGAATAACAAGTTTACAAAATTTATGGTGACTCCGATCTCGTCCTTGCGGCTTCTATGTGTGTTCTCGGTGCATGGATATATCATAAAAAACCAGAATATCTTAAAGCTTATATGAGGGTTCGTGACAAATTCAAATTGAAGAATGAAGAGAAACTTCAAGAACAACAAAGCTCGGAGATTAAAAGCATTAACAAAATTTCAATGATTAAAAAAGATAGAGTGAAGATGCCACTATTCTACATAACAAGAATGGATGATGAGGAATATCAGCTCTCAGAGGCAGATTTTGATAGTTTAAAGATGGACGACATCATATTCATCTATAACTACTTGATTGATCTGAATGAATCTGCAACAATATATCATGCTACTGCAATGAAGGCAGTCTATAGATTTATTCTTGACTCAATGAGATGGATGTTGGTTCATGATTTTCAAATGGGATTAGAGTCTGGACACAAAAAGATTGGAATCAAACCTCCAAATCAAGTGGTTGATCATTTAAGATACATGTCCTTACTTGAAGTAAGTGACTGTCCACATGGGTTTGTGTTTATCAACTCTCACTACACAAAAGTCTTCATCGGAGTCTCAGATTTCAGAAGATATTTAGACGGAACTTTAATGTATGGATTCAAATACATAAGATGGAGACTGATCAACAAATGCAACTCAACAGAAGATAATGAGATAGTCAAATACATTCTCACAAGATTAAAGAGTCGTCTCAAAATAAGAGTAAACATAAGAAGATATGAGGGATTCAAAGGATTTAATTTGAAGATTCATTTCAAAGGAACAAAGTTCCTTTAGATGTTTCAATTAGGATTACATTATAATTTTCACATTTAACACTAAGGAGGAGATTGTTAGGACCCCGAAAGTGGTATAGTGTTAATGTGAAATAAGCCTAAATAAAGGTTCCTTAGAAGAGGGTTATATAAGGAACCAAAGTAGTCCTAATTAGATAGCCATTGTATTGTAACTGAGTTTAAGAAGCTGTGGAATGTAATTTTACCAGATTCTCTCTAATATCGAATCAGTTCTTACATACCGAGTCTCACTCAATCTTATCATTTCTTCTATTCTCACCATGATTTGACCTATCATCAAGTTTTGCATCATGTAGTCAATCATGCAATCAGTTATTCAAATGTAGTAAGCTAGCAACTATTTTCATATGTTTATGTACGCTTTTGATTGAATGGAAACAAACGTGAGGTCAATTTCACGCGTTGCGGGCGCAAAGCTTTTCATTCACAATTATATGTTTCTAATTAAAATATTTTAGCGTCGATAAGCGTAACATAACCAAAAATAAAAATATTCGGTTACAACATACCAAAGAAACTATTGACGATTTTGGGGATCTTAGATCAAACGTATACCTAATCTAGAGGCAGAAAACACTGGACCAAGCTTAACGACACCTAGAGTTGTTATTCATGTTGAGTATGTTTGGGAGCAATTAGATACTTCGGTATTCGGCTAAGGTGTGTGTAGGTTGTGTAAACTAACAATGTAACACGTAACCCATATATAGTACTTGCAGTGTCAGTCGGTCGAAAGACTACATCTGTCGGTCGACTGACCGACTATGTCGAAATTAAGTCAACAAACACCAACTTAGTCTGTCTACCGATGGAGTCTTCTGTCGATCGACAGAATCCGTATGTCGGTCAACAGTAAATCCAGTTAACTATTAATTAAACATTAACATACATTAACGAAACACTGTCAGACATTCAATATTCAAAGTACGATTACAAATTTGTAAATCAAAGACTGAATTAACGTACATAACCACCAGAAATATGGATTTACAATAGGGTTAAGGCTACTCACGGGCATATACTTTTTTTTGCCTCGATGTAGGCCATATACAAAATAAAATACTAATGTAGGTCGCATACTTTCAAAAAGTGTATCGATGTAAATAAAATGTAACCTGTTAGCGACTAAAAAAGTCACCTTTTGTTTACATCATTACACTTTTTGAAAGTATGTGACCTACATTAGTATTTTTTGGGTATATAACTTACATTGGAACAAAAAAAATATATACTTTTTTGAAGATCAATCTACAAAATCGATCAAGGATGATTCTCTTAACAAATTGTCTTCAGATTAGTGAATCATAACATCAAACGAAGTTTCGCACATCATCAGAACTGATAATCAACAACAAATTCATAGAGTTTGATCTCGAGTTCATCCTTTATCGAAGACCGTGCCTGGTTTGAGCACCAGATCAATCTGAGAGGTTATAGCGAAATGTACAAATACAGATGTTATTGAAATCTCTTCGTGAAACTATCTGTAAATTTACAGTTCTTAAATCGAAGAAATGAATTCGAATTTCGAAGTCAAAGTTTCAGGAAAAAAGTCAAACGAACAACCTTATTTATCAGGTCAACGAGTTAAGTTGGTTTACATTAACACATTTTCTTGAAGTTTATGGCCTATAATAGTATTTTTTAGGTATATGACCTATATCGGGAAGAAAAAAAAAATATATGACCCTTGAGTAGCCTTAAACCTTTAAAATAAATTAACAGCAACCCAACTTAATCTTTAATAATTATACTAATTAAAATCGACAAGATTTTGATATTATTGTCAATAAATAGTAAACGTGAGAAGGCAAAAAAGTTGTTATAACTATTGTAAAACTGATTGAGGAAAAAAATATAAAATAAAAGAGTGAGAGGGCTTCAAACTTAAAATCAAATGGGGTGGAAAGGTGGAGATCCAAATTGGATAATTTTAGGGGGGCATAATGTAAATTAAAAACATGGTATGTGAAAAACAAAAAAGTTTACTAAAGTTTAGTAAAGACTTGAACGGTGATGGAGCTAGCGAGAAACTTTTAGTCCCGACCATTATTGTATCTTCGATTTTTTTCTAAATTTATGCTATTATTTACATAACTCCTAGATAAATGTTGTTTGAAAAACACAATTTGTGAAAAGACCGCAATACTCAACCTGTACAATAACCTGGATTTCTCTGATTTATCTATATATAAAATATAAATTATGAGAAATTTATCCCTATTCTTGTTCCCTCTTGTCTTGAATTCTAGCAGATCGCGTCCGAATCGAACCGCATGTACTATCAATATACATTACAAAGTGCCAAGTAATAATATCATCACAATGACATTTATAATGTTTTATTGATGGGTGGTATCATATCGCTTAAAAAGTCATGTTTTTACTAACATATCCACTTGTATTCTACACATTTTCAAGCAAAATAGTTCGTTAAACGCACTAATCCACTAAGTTTTGCTAAACGGGACTTTAAAGCTTACTTTGCGAAAAGCTGTAAAAAGAGCCTAAATTAGGGTTTTCTAACCCTAATTTCAGAGAACCGACCTAGAAGACCATCATAACAGCTCAAGATCACTAACCAGAGATGTCAGCACTTATTCAAGACATGTATATGAAGATCTATCAAGAACCTAGAAGCCCATCTGATTCATATACGAAGATTAAGAGGTTTCAAGACTTACACACACTGAAAGCATACACTAAACCCTAATCTCAAGAACTTCAGATACAACCACAAGGAATCTCCAGAAATGATTCAGGGGTGTGTGAATAATATCAGTCTAAGGAACCTCAAGAAAGAGCCTCTGCTGAAATTCAATCCAGAACGTATACCGGTGCGTAAACGTCAAACACGGAGTGCAAGATCCAAAACTGGCGACCCAGTTACCCAACTAGCGACCCAGTTACCCAAATGGTGACCAAGTTACAAAAAACTGGCGACCCAGTTTTGAAACTAGCGACCCAGTTACCTAAAACTGACGACCCGGTTACACAACTAGAGTGACTTAGTTCTTTAATTTGGCGACTCCAAATCAGAAACTGGTGACTCTAAATGGAAACTGGCGACCCAGAAATGGAAATTGGCGACCCAATTAAGAAAATTGGCGACGCAGTTAGTTAACTGTGACCCTGTTAAGAAAAATGGGGACTCGTGGTTAAACAACTGGCGACTCGAAATCACAACTGGCGACCCAATTCACCTATAAAAGGAGGCTCGGACGTTCATATTTTTCATTTAGAAAATTCAGAGCTCTATCTCTCGTTCCGAGTTTTCACCCTTATTTCTCTCTCACAACACAATTCTGCAAGCTTAGGCTAGTTTAGCATAAGTTAGCGTAAGTCTTGTAAGCTCCTAAGAAGCTGTCTATGTAGCGACCCGACAAAATCGTCATTGACGGCGCCGTCTATTTAGGTCCCGTTACGTGGTCATAAGTCTTTAAAATGACGTTTGACCAAAATATGTCGCATTCATTTCAAATGTAAAGATGTTTCAAGTTTTACAAAGTAGTTCAACAACTAGTTACATTACAATGTTTAAAGTACAATTGAAACATACGCGACACAATTTAAGAATAAGTCAAAAGACGCTTCACGTATGCATGTATACTTGACATCCAAGCAAGTATCAAAAAGTATAGTGCGGAAGCATGTATCACTTAGCATTCAAGAACCTGAGAAAAACATAGAAAATCTGTCAACGAAAACATTGGTGAAATCATAGGTGTATGTATAAAGTATGTTTTTGAACGACGAGATTTAGTATAAAATTATTATCAAGCGTATACATCCCAAAGATGTTATTTGTATCACGAGCACCCAATTACCAAAGCTTAACTGAATCTTACCTCTGCATAATAGTGTTAGAACATACACTATACTGATAAAATTATATTTCATTCGCTAACGGTAGCGAACCGTCCGAATGAGGGTTCGTTAAACCCGTATGGCCACACAACATAAGTTCTCGCTTACACCCTACAAGTGTAACTAATGATAATTGGACTTGAGGATTTTTGTTCTAACTCGTATGTATCTTTGCTTTCGTATTTGTGTTCAAAGTATAAAAGTATGAATCGTTTATGTTTTCTCATCCCAAGTATAAGTATAAAAGAGTAAAAGTGGGACTATGATCTCACCTTGAGTGCACGAATGTAAATGTACTTCACAAGTAAACGTGTGCAAGAAAGAATTCTAGTCTTGACCTAATCAAATAGGTTGTATCAATATCGGTAAACACGGTCGGTTAAAGTTATTCAATTAGTCCTATGGCTCGTTACGACTCGATTAATATATAGCCTGTGAATCATGTTGTCAAGTTTCATGCAAGGTACAAGTATAAAAGCATGTTAGGACGATTGCATAAGTATTTGGTTAAGTTTGAATAAAAGTCAACTTTGATCAAGTCAAAGTCAATGAAAAAGTCAACACATTCGGGTCGGGTCTCGGACAATTTTTCTGAGTTTTATAATCATATATGAGCATGTTAGAACAAGTTACATGTTAATCGGAGGTGCGTAGCATAGTTAGAATTAAACGAAAAATGACCAAGTAGATCAGTCCCTGGTAGTTCATTTGGACGGCGTCCAAAGGTTCTGGACGGCGTCCAGCAATGAAGCACTGGACGGTGTCCAAAGGTTTGGACGGCGTCCAAACTGGTACACAGGTTCTGCTTGCTGAAATTCATAAGTGCACGAACTAAACTCTAATCAAACACAACATATGATCCGGAAACACTTATAACACGTATCCTATATCGTTGGAAAGGTATTTTGACGAGGAAAACAACTAAGCAAATTTCATCAATCAATCTAACATCTATAACAACCAAAACCACATTAAATGTTCACCATTAATTGCATCTAAGTTCATAAATGCACATTAATGATTCGGGAATTGAATGCTCACATATAATACGCCGTTTCGTAGGTAATTACGCATACGATACAACTAAACACTTACAAACAATAATGTCAAGCATTTAATGCATCAAAAGTTCATAATTAAGTCTATCAAACCCTAACCAAAATCATAAATTTAACAATTATGTTTATGAAGCTTTTCCATGTCAACCTACACATCAAATTGAAGCTAGTGATGCTAGTAACACATTTAATACATGTACTTTTAACATCTAACAAAATTTAAGCAACCAAATCTCAAGATCAAACACACCCATTTCAAGTTTAAGCTAGTTACATCAAAATGACAAGAACAAGCATACAAATCATATATTCATGTTAGACTTGAGCCATAGACACTAATTAACACTTTTATAAGTTAAAAACATCAAGAACAAAGAATCTAGTGATTTTAGAAAGTTACCCAAACTAGATGAAATCGGTATGGAATTGAAGAGGAAGATGCAAGGATTCCAAATATGTAATTTGTTTTGCAAAACTCTTGCTAGATCGGAAATAGATGATGAATCTTTGAATTGGGTGTTTGAGAGTAAAAGATGAAAGTATCAAGAGTTAGGAGGTGAATGAGTGGAAGAGATGAGGTTTGACCACTTTGACCTAGTCACAACTTTGGTCCATTGGCAAGTTTAGTCCTTCAAGTTTGAAGCGAGGGCGTGAATAACCTAAACGAAATATTTTAAATCGCGTATTAACGGAAGATGTTATAATTATATAACGGACTTTAAAATAGATAGACGGAAAGTAAACGGAAAAAAGCGGGATGTTACATTACCTACTCCTTAAAAGAAATTTTGTCCCGAAATTTACGTAGGCGTAGTAGTCGTTGTTTCTTCCTTGAGATCTTGTGTTTCTAAATCCGTGAATAGATGAGGGTATTTCCTTTACATTTGATCTTGTCTTTCCCAAGTAAACTCGGGTCCTCTTTTGGCGTTTCAACGGACTTTGACAATCGGAATTCGGCTCTGTTTTAGCATTTTGACGGAGTGATCCACAATTTCAACCGGTTCTTCCACAAAATGAAGTTTTAGTTCTTCCACAAAATGAAGTTTGTCATCAATAGTAAGCTCCTCGAGAGGGATGACGAGTTCGGGTTCGGCAAGGCACTTCTTCAAATTTGATACATGGAAAGTAGGATGAACGGAGCTAAATTGAGGCGGAAGATCTAAACGATAAGCAACGGTTCCAACACGCTCCAAGATTTTGAAAGGAACAATATACCGCGGATTTAACTTCTCGTGTTTCCCGAAATGGATTACACCTTTCCAAGGTGCGACTTTTAACATTACGCGGTCACTGACTTGGAATTCGAGGTCATTGCGTCTAATGTCGGTATAGCTCTTTTGACAACTACGGGCCGTCCTAAGCCTATCTCGAATTTGAACGATCTTCTCGGTTGCTTCATGAATGAGTTCGGGTCCGGTGATTTATGTGTCGCCTACTTCGGCCCAACAAAGTGGTGAACGACATTTTTGACCATATAAGGCTTCGAATGGTGCGGTGTTAATACTCGCGTGATAACTATTGTTGTAGGAGAATTCGGCGAGAGGCAAGTGCTTGTTCCAAGCTTTTCCGAAATTGATAACGCAAGCTCGTAGCATGTCTTCCAAGGTTTGAATTGTGCGTTCGCTTTGTCCTTCAGTTTGTGGATGGTATGCGGTGCTCATGTCTAATCGTGTTCCCAACGCTTCTTGTAAAGTACGCCAAAACTTAGAAACAAAACGTCCATCTCGGTCGAAAATAATCGATAATGGTACACCGTGATGGGCTACGATCTCTTTAATGTAAAGTTTTGCAAGTTTCTCCATTTTGTCGGTTTCCTTCATGGCTATGAAGTGAGCGGATTTGGTGAGGTGATTTACAATAACCCAGATAGTATCATAACCGCTCGCCGTTCTTGGTAGTTTTATGACAAAATCTATCGTTATTCTTTCCCACTTCCATTGTGAGATTTCGGGTTGTTGAAGTAGTTCGGACGGTCTTTAGTGTTCGGCTTTGACTTTGGAGCAAGTTAGGCACTTTCCAACATAAGTAGCAACGTCCCTTTTAATGTTCGGGCAACAATATTGTTCCTTAAGATCATGGTACATCTTATTGGCACCAGGGTGAATCGAATACCTTGACTTATGGGCTTCGTCTAGAATAAGGCTTCGCAAGTCGCCATAACTAGGCACCCAAATTCTTCCGGCGAAATATCGGAGTCCGGTCTCCTTAACTTCGAATCAAGAGGTGAGGACGTTAAAGCGTTCGAGAGAGATGTTTTCATCCTTGAGAGCCTCACCTTGGGCTACACGAATTTGATTATTGAGATTGGTGTGTGGATGGTGATGTTTAAGGCTCGGACACGAAGAGGCACCGCTCTTTCCTTTCGACTCAAGGCATCGGCTACTACATTTGCCTTCCCGGGATGGTAACGAAGCTCACAATCATAATCGTTCAAAGTTTCAATCCACTGTCGTTGTCTCATGTTTAGTTGTTTTTGATCGAAGATGTGTTGAAGGCTTTTGTGATCGGTGAAGATAGTACTCTTGGTTCCATAAAGATAGTATCTCCACATTTTGAGTGCAAAGACAACGGCTCCGAGTTCGAGATCATGTGTCGTATAGTTCCGTTCATGAATTTTTAGTTGTCGAGAAGCATAAGCAATGACTTTCTTTCGTTGCATCAATACACACCCAAAACCATGTTTCGAGGCATCGCAATATACAACAAAATCATCATTGCCTTCGGGAAGTGACAAGATAGGAGTGGTGGTTAGATTTGTCTTCAAGATTTGAAACGCGGACTCTTGTTCGGTTGCCCAAATGAATTTCTTTCCCTTGTTAGTTAATGTGGTTACAGGACGAGCAACCAAAGAGAAATCCTTGATGAATCTATGATAGTATCCGGCGATACCCAAGAATTGTCGAATGTGAGTAGGAGTAGTAGGGGTTTCCCATTTGCTAATGGCTTCGATTTTTGCGGGATCGACCTTAATGCCTTGGTCGCTTACGACATGACCGAGAAATTGAACTTCCTTCAACCAAAATTCACACTTAGAGAATTTGGCATATAGTCGTTCTTGTCTCAAGAGTTCGAGCACAAGTCGAAGGTGTTGTTCGTGCTCTTCTTTGCTTTTAGAATAGACCAAGATATCATCGATGAATACAATAACGAATTGTCGAGATATGGTTTGCACACGCGGTTCATAACATCCATGAACACCGCCGGTGCGTTAGTTAAACTAAATGGCATGACAAGGAATTCATAACTACCATAGCGAGTCCGAAAAGCGGTTTTGGAGACATCTTCCCCCTTAACCCTTAGTTGATGATAACCCGAGCGGAGATCGATTTTTGAATATACACAAGACCCTTGTAGTTGATAAAAGAGGTCGTCTATGCGTGGAAGAGGATATCGGTTCTTAACTGTCAATTTGTTTAGTTCACGATAATCAATGCACATTTGTAGGGATCCATCTTTCTTCTTAACGAATAAAATCGGAGAGCCCCATGGTGAATGGCTAGGTTGGATAAAACCACGGTCAAGTAGTTCTTGGATTTGACTTTGTAATTCTTGCATTTCGTATGGAGCAAGTCTATAAGGTGCACGTGCTACGGGTGCGGCTCCTGGAATAAGATCGATTTGGAATTCCACCGGTTGATGAGGTGGAAGGCCCGGCAATTCGTCGGGAAAAACATCAAAAAAGTCACTAACAATTGGCACATCATCGATATGCTTCTCGTCGATCTTGACTTTCTTGACATGGGCTAGAATCGCGAAACAACCTTTACGAAGGTATTTTTCAACTTTAAGGCACGAGATGAGGTTGAGTCCGGTACAACTCTTATCACCATAGACAATCAATGGTTCACCGTTCTCGATAGGAATTTTAATCGCTTTAAGATCACAAAGGATGTGAGATTTCATTTTGGCTAACCAATCCATACCAATGATTACATCGAAACTCCCTAGTTCTATAGGTATCAAGTCAATTTCAAACTCCTTACCCATTAAGTTTAACGTACACCCCCGATAAAAATTTTCGCCACTCAATAATTTCCCGTTGGGCACTTCAATGGTATAAGTAGTATCTAGTGGGAGTGGTGGAGAGCTATAAGAATGAGTCAAAGTCTTGGATACAAAACTCTTATCGGCACCCGAATCGAATAAACAACAGATACAAGAATTGTTGAGAAGAAACATCCCATGACTAGTTCATTGTCATCTCGGGCTTCCTCGGTATTGATGTTGAAAGCTCGGCCACGTGCATTGGGGTTAGCTTTCTTCTTTGGGCACACATTCCTATAATGACTCGGTTGGCCACATTCATAACAAACACCCGGTTTTGGTGCATTGGGCCCCTTTTGAGCAACGGGCGCGGTATTTCTACAATCGTGGGCCAAATGGCCACTTCTTTGGCACTTGATGCAAAACGGCCTTCCACATTCACCCAAATGATGTTTGTGGCACTTGTTGCAATACCGAAAAATTTCGGCATAACCTTTCTTGCCGTCAGAAGTGAAAGACTTTTTGGTGAAGGTGTTGTTGTTGTAGTTGCTTGATGTAGTGGCTTCCCATTCTCTTTTGTTGCCACCCGATTTATCCTCGGCCTTAGGTGCCGGTACTACGATTTCATCCACCGTTTCAATCAATTAGCAGGCCATCTTTAAAGCTTCTTATAGGTTAACTGGCTTGGATGACATTACCCCGTGTTTGATTCTCTTAGGAAGGCCATCCATGAAAAGTTCAACTCGTAGAGGCTCGAGATTTACAAGGTTTGGACACATTAGAGCTAGTTTGGCAAACCGTTGATTATAAGCGTTGAGGTCGCTTCCGACCGCTTTCAAACCTCTTAGCTCGCTTTCGAGACTTCGAGTCTCTTCTCGGGGAAAGTATTCGGTGATCATATTTTCCTTTAAATCGGACCAAGAGAGAGCGTGGGCTTCATCGGTACCCACCGATTGTACATACGTGTTCCACCATGTGAGAGTGATACGGGCAAAAGTGTGGGTGAAATATTTGACCTTGTCTTGGTCCCGGCAACCGCTTATGCTAAAAACGGCTTCTGCTTGCTCAAACTACCGAGTGAGAGCAACCGGTCCTCCGGTCCCATCGAAAGTGTGAGGTTTGCACCCATGAAAGCTTTGTAGGAGCATCCCTCGTTTGAGTTACTGGCTCCATTGTTGTTGTTGTTGTGGTTGTTGTTATAGTTGTTGTTGTTGGATGAGTGACCGGCCATGGCCGCATATACGGCGGTGGCTATCATTCATTGAAGAGCTTGTTCGGGAGTTTCATTGCGTGGGACTCGGCGAGGAGGCATTGTTCCTTCAAAACATAAGAATATCGTTGATTAGTATTCTTAATAATACTAACCGTGATATAGAATAAGGATAGAGAGAAAATTTTCCTTGACTCGCCTTAAATTTTTTATGTCATAATGCAGAACGTCCATATGAGTCACCGTAATATAATCCCGAAAATTATATTACCCTAATTCATATGTGCATTCGACATTACCTCATAAAGTCAAGGTGGCGTGTCAATCAAATTAAACTACGTGAGATTAAGATGAAATAAGAGTTAGATACGAATAGAAGAGTTCGAGTATGAATGCACAAGTAGTCAAGTAATTCCTACTTCAACCCTATATGCCGGTTGTAGTCTAGACTCACTAATGTACCCTATGACTCGGGGTTGACACCAATGAACTCTAAATCCCTACAACCAATGCTCTGATACCATCTTTAGCGACCTGACAAAATCGTCATTGACAGCGCCGTCTACTTAGGTCCCCTTACGTGGTCATAAGTCTTTAAAATGACGTTTGACCAAAATATGTCGCATTCATTTCAAATGTAAAGATGTTTCAAGTTTTACAAAGTAGTTCAAAAACTAGTTACATTACAATGTTTAAAGTACAATTGAAACATATGCGACACAATTAAGAATAAGTCAAAAGACGCTCCACGTATGCATGTATACTCGACATCCAAGCAAGTATCAAAAAGTATAGTGCGGAAGCATGTATCACTTAGCATTCAAGGACCTGAGAAAAACATAGAAAATCTGTCAACGAAAACGTTGGTAAAATCATAGGTGTATGTATAAAGTATGTTTTTGAACCACACGATTTAGTATAAAATGATTATCAAGCGTATACATCCCAAAGATGTTATTTGTATCACGAGTACCCAATTACCAAAGCTTAACTGAATCTTACCTCTGCATAATAGTGTTAGAACATACACTATACCGATAAAATTATATTTCATTCGCTAACGGTAGCGAACCGTCCGAATGAGGGTTCGTTAAACCCGTATGGCCACACAACATAAGTTCTCGCTTACACCCTACAAGTGTAACTAATGATAATTGGACTTGAGTATTTTTGTTCTAACTCGCATGTATCTTTGCTTTCGTATTTGTGTTCAAAGTATAAAAGTATGAATCATTTATGTTTTCTCATCCCAAGTATAAGTATAAAAGAGTAAAAGTGGGACTACGATCTCATCTTGAGTGCACGAATGTAAATGTACTTCACAAGTAAACGTGTGCAAGAAAGAATGCTAGTCTTGACCTAATCAAATAGGTTGTATCAATATCGGTAAACACGGTCGGTTAAAGTTGTTCAATTAGCCATATGGCTCGTTACGACTAGATTAATATATAGCATGTGAATCACGTTGTTAAGTTTCATGCAAGGTACAAGTATAAAAGCATGTTAGGACGATTGCATAAGTATTTGGTTAAGTTTGAATAAAGTCAACTTTGGTCAAGTCAAAGTCAACGAAAAAGTCAAAACGTTCGGGTCGGGTATCGGACAATTTTCTAAGTTTTATAATCATATATGAGCATGTTAGAACAAGTTACATGTTAATCGGAGGTGCGTAGCATAGTTAGAATTAAACAAAAAATGACCAAGTAGATGAGTCCCTGGCAGTTCATTTGGACGGCGTCCAAAGGTTTGGACGGCGTCCAAACTGGTACACAGGTTCTGCTTGCTGAAATTCATAAGTGCACGAACCAAACTCTAATCAAACACAACATATGATCCAGAAACACTTATAACATGTATCCTATATCGTTGGAAAGGTATTTTGACGAGGAAAATAACTAAGCACATTTCATCAATCAATCTAACATTTATAACAACCAAAACCGCATTAAATGTTCACCATTAATTGCATCCAAGTTCATAAATGCACATTGATGATTCGGGAATTCAATGCTCACATATAATACGCCGTTTCGTAGGTAATTACGCATACGATACAACTAAACACTTACAAACAACATTGTCAAGCATTTACTGCATCAAAAGTTCATAATTAAGTCTATCAAACCCTAACCAAAATCATAAATTTTACAATTATGTTTATGAAGCTTTTCCATGTCAACCTACATACCAAATTGAAGCTAGTGATGCTAGTAACACATTTAATACATGCACTTTTAACATCTAGCAACATATAAGCAACCAAATCTCAAGATCAAACACACCCATTTCAAGTTTAAGCTAGTTACATCAAAATGACAAGAACAAGCATACAAATCATATATTCATGTTAGACTTGAGCCATAGACACTAATTAACACTTTTATAAGTTAAAAACATCAAGAACAAAGAATCTAGTGATTTTAGAAAGTTACCCAAACTAGATGAAATCGGTATGGAATTGAAGAGGAAGATGCAAGGATTCCAAATATGTAATTTGTTTTACAAAACTCTTGCTAGATCGAAAATAGATGATGAATCTTTGAATTGGGTGTTTTAGAGTAAAAGATGAAAGTATCAAGAGTTAGGAGGTGAATGAGTGGAAGAGATGAGGTTTGACCACTTTGACCTAGTCACAACTTTAGTCCATTGGCAAGTTTAGTCCTTCAAGTTTGAAGCGAGGGCATGAATAACCTAAACAAAATATTTTAAAACGCGTATTATTGGAAGATGTTATAATTATATAACGGACTTTAAAATAGATAGACGGAAAGTAAACGGAAAAAGGCGGGATGTTACAGTCTATACATCTTAGAGCAAGAGTTGGAGCTGGATCTTATGTAATACATAAGTGAATCATGGTGATAGCAATCATTGCAAGGATCGTCTTTAATCACTTGTAAGCTATGCTATTACTACGTTTATTTTATATTGCGGTAATTAGACTTTATAATTACATGATTGTTATACGTATTGTTATAATAATTATTAATATATATTGCTATCATAATATTTATAAACAACTATCCCATAATATTCATTATTGAATATTACATATATATATATATATATATTAAATAATAAAATTATTAATATATCTTTTAAAGTACGAACTATAAACTTAATAAAACTATTGGAAACGTTTTATTTGCTAAAATTGTGGTTCACAATTGCCCTTTCCAACTATTTATGTGGTTAACGGTTTACTCAAACATAAAACGATAAAAATATTATTGAACGCATTAATTATCTTGGTTAACATCTCGGTTGAGATTGAAGTAATTATATTTATATAATTACAGAAGGACCTGTCTGGCCATATTAGTTGAGACAACAACTTGATTGTAAAGGAGTTCTTTTAGTTGTGTACATATGTAACTAAACAGTTCAAGACATTGCACTCGATTCTCTTCCTCCGGCTAGACCAAAAAACTTACTACAAAAAGACGTTAGGTATATTTAAATTGTTCGTATGTTTTCTAAAACAAATTACTAAAACATTGTTGTTAGGAAAAACTGTAATTAAATAGGGCTCCGTATTATTCAAATAGCCTAAGGCAAAGCCGCCTGTACTTTATTAGGGTGCGGTGCCGGGGACATGTAAGTTACCCTACAGTTAGAATCACCCTTGGCTTAAAGATACCAGTGACATTCTTAATTGGAACCAGGCCAATTAAGGAGGGCTTTAAGTTCACAACACGTTTTAATATATAGAAATCATCTCCAATAATATCAAATAAAACTTATAAAAGATATACACTATAAAAGTTTAATAGATATACCTATCCCTAGCTATATATATATATATATATATATATATATATATATATATATATATATATATATATATATATATATATATATATATATATGGGTAGGATCAATGGGGAAATAACCAATCGTGGGGAAGCGGGGGAGGCAAAATTTTATATTTTTTTCGTTTTTTTGGAATTTTTTTTCAGGCATCAAGATCACACGAAAATATGAACATTTAAAAAAGACACTTCGTGATGAATGTTATTATTTAGGTAAGAAAACGATCGACAAAAATAACATTCAAGATAATATTGATTGTGAAGAATGTTACCGTTTTTTTTCATGTTTTGTGAAGTAAAATTTAGCCTGATTTAGAGTTTAGGGTTTGGTGTTTTGGGTTTAGTTCCTAAACCCAAAACCCAAAACCTTAAACCCCAAAACCCTAAATCTTAAACTCTAAACCGTTCGTGTTAAAACTCAATCTAAATCCTAAATCTAAACCTTAAATCTAAACCCTAAACACTAAATTTCTAAACCCTAATATCTAGACCCTATAAACCCAAAATTTCTAAACCCTAATATCTAAACCCTATAAACCCTAATATCTAAAACCTGAACATACGCTCGAAAAACACGATAATTATTATATATTACTTCTTTGAGTGTTTTCCCGCCAAAATAGAAATATTTATCACAAAGTGTCTTTATTAAATGTTCATATTTTCATCCAATCTATAATGTTCGCGAACAAAGTTTTTTTCAAAAAATGAAAAAAAAAAAATTGTTTCCCCCCATTTCCCCCCGATTGGTTACTTCCCCTTTTGATCCTTGCTTCCCCCCATTTCCTACCACTAAATAATACTTAATATAATATTTATATATATATATATATATATATATATATATATATATATATATATATATATATATATATATATATATATATATATAATATTATATTAAGTATTATTTAAGTAGCTAGATATAAAACAGAAAAGCGCAACACAAATAATTCAATAACTATAATATAATAAGAAAATCAGAAAAGTATTCATAAAAATTTAATAAAACATGAACTTAAATCTAAAATAAGAAACCTTGTAATTCTCTTCCAAACTGTTGAGTCGTGTAACAATCCTAGGTTATACTTACGCTATCTACTCATTAGATAACTGTGAGTATAAGTCCAGGCCTAGCTCTCATAAATATTGATACCTCTGATGTACTCGTGCGACATGTGTCGCTCTCTGAAAAGCTAAAAGGTCTAGCTCTTCAAACGACCAGTGAGACGCAACCGGTTCCGACCGTCGCGAGTAAAACCTAAGAGACTGTATAGTTTACCCCACCATCCACCATACATATATTCATCCATTCTGGGGAGAAAAACAACGACGCAACCGGGCGTATAAAGTTTCTGGCGCCGTCGCCACAGATTCAACTTTTGAAGTCCAAGGTTTTCCACACTACGATTTAAGTTAATTATTAATATAATAATATAATATATAATACAATAATAATATATATAATAATATATTAATATTAAATATATAATATAATAATATTCAATAAATATAATTAATATAATAATACAATATATATAATAATATATGAGAATATATAATATAATAATAATAATATTTAATAAAAATATAATATATAATATATAACATATTATATAATAATATAATATTAAAAAAATAATAATAATATAACATTTATAAAATATAAAAAATCTAAAAACAATATAAAATATAAAATCCATACTTATCTTTATAAATATACATAAAATATGAGTCAACATGATAACGAAGGGGTTTCATATGCAAGGAAAACCTCCGATGACAAATTAACTACTCCAAGGGAAAATGTTTATAATGAAGAAAATCATTTAAACCCTCATTCAAATGAAGAATCGGAGCCATTAATCCCCTCGTCAAAAATGAAGAGTTGATGAGAATTGATAGTAGTAGTCCGCGTGAAAGTAGCTATGAAGAAAATAGACTCAATGCCTACCTTAGTGAAGATTGTTACAAAAACTTTAAAAGGCGAGTTAATAAGGCTATTACATCAAAGAAGGGAATAAGAGGTCAACGAATCACAGGACTTGACACCTTAAAAACTGAAATAGAAAAATCAACGCTTATCGAAAACTAAAAACAAGAACTACGCATCCCGTTCATTATTTACCTAGATTCCAGACTACGAGGACCTGCCGGCACTCGAGAAAAGATGCTCCAGTGATAATGATAAAAACGAACATATATTTCATAGCATTATCCCTCAAAAAGACAAGCTTTTAGTTGCAATTGTTCTATTTACAAGTGATATTCGTTTAAATAATAAAAGGTAAACACAAAAGACAGATTCGACGAATTGAAGACGCAAATGACCAAAAAGTTCAAAAGTACAAAGTACAATCAAAGTGGTTCAAATTATTGATGAGAAATGTCTCAAAATTATAAGAGTACGAGTCGCAAAACGCAAAATACAAGATATTAAATTGTACGCAAGGACGTTCGAAAATCCGGAACCGGGACCAGAGTCAACTCTCAACGTACGACGCAACGGAGCTAAAATTACAAGTTAACTATGCACATAAATATAATATAATATATAAATAATTCTTAAAAATTATATATATATTATATATATTTATAAAACCGTCAGCAAGAAGCAAACAACAAATGTGAGCTGTCCCAGCTGGCCATGCGTTCGCATGGCCAGGAAGAAGGAATTCCATGCGATCGCATGGCCCCAATTTGAGGGTCAGGTCCTATAAATTTAACAGTTTTGGTCGAATAAAGACACATCTTTTTCTTTCTCCTTCTCTCAAACGTATATATATATATATATATATATATATATATATATATATATATATATATATATATATATATATATATATATATATATATATATATATATATAATTTTAATTTTAATTTTAATTTTAATAATAAGGGTATGTTAGCGAATGTTGTAAGGGTGTAAGTCGAAATTCTGTCCGTGTAATGCTACGCTATTATTAATCATTGTAAGTTATGTTCAACCTTTTTAAATTAATGTGTTGTAGCTAAGTTATTATTATGCTTATTTAATCCAAAGTAATCATGATGTTGGGCTAAATATTTAAGACGAGGTTATTGGGCTTTGTACCATAATTGGGGTTTGGACAAAAGAACGACCCTTGTGGAAATTAGACTATGGGCTATTAATGGGCTTTATATTTGTTTAATTAAATGATAGTTTATTTATTTAATATAAAGATTTACAATTCAACGTACCTATAAATAACCATATACATTCGATCGGACACGATGGGCGGGATATTTATAAATACTATTAATCGTTCATTTAACCGAATACGGGAATGGATTAATAGTCAATGGACTCATTAAAACAGGGGTGAATTATGTACAAGGACACTTGGTGTAATTATAGTTTAAGTCCCCAATTAGTTGGAATATTTGACTTCGGATATAAGGATAATTTGACGAGGACACTCGCACTTTATATTTATGACTGATGGATTGTTATGGACAAAAATCAGACGGACATATTGAATAATCCAGGACAAAGGACAATTAACCCATGCTAATAAACTAAAATCAACACGTCAAACATCATGATTAAGAAAGTTTAAATAAGCATAATTCCTTTATTTCATATTTAATTGCACTTTTAATTATCGCACTTTTATTTACTGTCATTTTATTTAAATGCACTTTTAATTATCGTACTTTTTAATTATCGCAATTTTATTTATCGTCATTTTATTTATCGCATTTTTATTTACCGCATTTTCATTATCGTTATTTACTTTACGCTTAAAATTAAGTTAGATTTATTTTTAATATTTTACATTAGGTTTTAACTGCGACTAAAGTTTTAAAATTGACAAACCGGTCATTAAACAGTAAAAATCCCCTTTTATAGTAATAATAATACTTATATTTATATATATATTTATTTACAAATATAGTTTTAAAAATATAGCGTTAAACTTGGCTAAGATCCCTGTGGAACGAACCAGACTTATTAAAAACTACACTACTGTACGATTAGGTACACTTCCTATAAGTGTTGTAGCAAGATTTAGGTATATCCACTCTATAAATAAATAAATAACTAGTGCAAAATTGTATCGTATTTAATAGTATTTTGTAGTAAAAATATAACTATTTCGTATACACCTTGCTTAACATCATCCAGCAAAGGAATTGAATACAAGAGAAAGGAAGCTTGTCATCAACCTGTGAGCTTAAAGATATATTGATAATGCTAAAAACAAACACATATTTCATAGCATTATACTTCAAGAAAGACAAGCTTTTGGTTGCAATTGTTCCATCTACAAGTGATATTCGTTTAAATAATAAAAGGTGAAGACAAAAGACAGATTCGACGATTTGAAGACGCAAATGACCAAAAAGCTAAAGAGTACAAAGTACAATCCAAATGGTTAAATTTATTGATGAGAAACATCTCAAAATTACAAAAGTACAAGTCGCAAAACGTAAATTACAAGATATTAAATCATACGAAAGGACGTTCGAAAATCCGGAACCGGGACATGAACCAACTATCAACGCGCGACGCAATGGAGCTAAAATTACAAGTCAACAATGCACATGAATATAATATAATATATAATTAATTATATAAAATTATATATATTATATTATATATTAAATAAATACGTGCAGCCCACGTTTAAAACTCAATCTGAGCTGGAATAGCTGGCCATGCGATCGCATGGCCAGTAGGCACAAATGTCATGCACTCGCATGAGTTACTGTAGCTGGCCAGGTTCTATAAAAAGTCAGTTTTTCGGACGAGTTATGTACACAAAATTCAATCTATCTCTCATTCTCTTAAATATATATTTATTTTTATATTTTAATTATAATTTTAATATTAAAGTTTAATAATAATAAGGTTATATTAGCGATTGTTGTAAGTTTTTAAACTCGAAACTCTGTCCGGGTAACGCTACGCAATAAATAATCACTGTAAGCTATGTTCTTCCTTTTTAAATTAATGTATCATAACTAAGTTATTATTATGCTTATTTGAGCCGAAGTAATCGTGATGTTGGAAAAAATATTAAAGATGGGGTTATTGGGCTTTGTACCATAATTGGGGTTTGGACAAAAGACCGACACTTATAGAAATTGGACTATGGACTATTAATGGGCTTTATATTTGTTTAACTGAATGATAGTTCGTTAATTTAATATAGAGATTTACAATTTAACGTATCTATAAATAACCATATACACTCGATCGGACACGATGGGCGGGATATTTATAAGTACTAATAATCGTTCATTTAACCGGACAGGGGGTTGGATTAATAGTCAATGGACTCATTAAAACATGGGTGTATTACATAGAAGGACACTTGGTGTAATTGTTAATAAAGTATTAAAACCTTGGATTGCACACAGTCGATAACCTGGTGTAATTATTAACAAAGTATTAAGACCTTATTACAGTTTAAGTCCCCAATTAGTCGGAATATTTGACTTCGGATATAAAGATAATTTGGCGAGGACACTCGCACTTTATATTTATGACTGATGGACTGTTATGGACAAAAACCAGATGGACATATCGAATAATCCAGGACAAAGGACAATTAACCCATGGTAATAAATTAAAATCAACACGTCGAACATCATGATTACGGAAGTTTAAATAAGCATAATTCCTTTATTTTATATCTCATCGCACTTTTATTTACGGTCATTTTATTTATTGCACTTTTAATTATCGTACTTTTTAATTATCGCAACTTTTATTTACTGTCAGTTTATTTATCTCACTTTATTTTATCGCATTTTAATTATCGTCATTTACTTTTCGCTTTAAATTAAGTTATATTTATTTTTAATATTTTACATTAGGTTTTAATTGTGACTTAAGACATAAAATCGACAAACCGGTCATTAAACGGTAAAAACCTCATTTTATAATAATAATAATAATATTACTTATATATATATATATATATACAAATATAGTTTTAAAAATATAGCGTTAAACTTGGCTAGTTCCCTGTGAACGAACCGGACTTACTAAAAACTACACTACTGTACGATTAGGTACACTGCCTATAAGTGTTGAAGCAAGGTTTAGGTATATCCACTCTATAAATAAATAAATAACTTGTGTAAAATTGTATCGTATTTAATAGTTTTTGGTAGTAAAACTATAACTATTTCGTATACACCTCGCATAACATCAAGTATTTTTGGCGCCGCTGCCGGGAAACACTCAACACCGAAGCAAAATGCTATAATTTTTTTTTAGTTTTTAAGTTAGTTTTTAAAAAATATATTTATATAAGTTTTAAATATAAAAACATAAAAAAAAGAGAAAAATATATATCTATATTTTTAAGTATTTAAATTAAAAAGTTTATATTTTTTTTAGTTATAAAAACTAATAAGTAATTTATTTTTTTAGTTTATTTAAATTAATATAAATATTTTTCTAAAATATATATATATATATATATATATATATATATATATATATATATATATATATATATATATAATTAAAATAAGATTGGGCCGAACCTGATTGAAGCCCAAAACTGATCTGGAACCTAGGCCCATGCGATCGCATGACCCGGATACCTTAATTCCATGCGACCGCATGGTTGAATCTGACAGGTCTGATCCCAGCATTAATTGCGCCGTTAGGGTTAAATTTTTTAATTATTATTATTAGGTTTAATTTAATAATTAGTTTTTAGTTTTAATATTTAATTTGTAATATTTAGTTTAAGTTTTTATTATTAATTATATAGTTTAATATTTTTATATAATATAAATATAAAAATAATATTTTTATAAAAAAAAATTTTGTATTTTTATCATTTTAGTTATAATTTTTCTTTTTATCGTTTAATCGTAATTTGTATATTTATCGTTTGTGATATTAGTTTCGTAGTTATAGATTTACCGTAGATTTTTAGCTTTTAAGACTTTGCCATAAAATTTCTTAAGTGCTTTTTCTTTAGATTAAGATTTAGGCGCTTTAGAATTTTGCGACGCCGTTCATAAATTTTAGTGCCTTTTAAGTTATTGCCGTTTTGGATATAGAATTCCTTTTAAACCTTAATACCTTTAGGCGTAACTTTTAATTTTTAGTTTTTAGACTTTTAAGTTTCGACGTTTTTCTTTCTTATTTTTATTTTTCGACCTTTTATTTTTCAACGTTTTACGACGCACTTTTTTTCTTTCTTATTTTCTCGACGCTCTAGTTTTTAGGACATATAATTTTCTTTAACTTCTTTAAACTTCGACAAAAATTTATTTTAAGCGGTTAAATTGATAGACATCCAAAATTTTCTGGTTCGTAGTAATAGTTGGATTTGTTAGTGGCGAGTTGTGGGCTTCCGATTTAAAGGGTCCTGGCTACCTGCTGCATCTATTGGCTATTCGAAACGTGGGCAAAATCAAAAAAGTCTATTAATTTGATAACTTATATAATTTTTATCTTTATAATTAATAGGATATTCAGTGAATGCACCGAGCAAAACGTTCACCACCTTTCATACGTTCACCACCTGTAACTCGATCAAGACATATAGCTAATATTACCGCTGTTGATTTTTCTTTAGAATTATCATCTAGTCGAACAAGTACTCCAATTCAAATTTTCAATAATCCATTTTTTGAACCCGATTTCACTATCGAGAACCCGGAGGATATTCAAGGACAATTCCAAAATCCTGAACCACTAATTATTCCTTCTGAACCACAAACCGTTAAATCAGAATCCTCTAGTGATTCGTATTCAACAAATTCAATTATGGAAGTAACGGAACCTCTAAGTATGAAAGATCGAATGAGAGCCACACGCACGGGCCAAGGATACGCCATTATTAAGCCAGACATTAATGCGCCAGATTATAAAAAGAGAAATATCTATATATTTATTTTTAAGAGTTTGTTTAAAATATATAAAGTTAAAAAGTATTTTTATTTTTATATTAGTTTTTAAATATAAGTATTTTATTATTTTATATAAATATTTATTTATACTAAAAACAGAAAAACAGAAAAAAAATTAATTATAAGTATACGGCCCGAACTGTAGCAGCCCATATCCAGGCTTGGTACCCGAATCCATGCGATCCCATGGAAAATCAACTAACACCTCATGCGATCGCATGAGGTGATTTGACAAGCCTGGTAACCTCAGCCGACAGTTTAGGGTTTAATTTAATTATAATTATTATTATTAACCATAATTAGGGTTTATTAATTAATTAATTTCTAATATTAGTTTTAGTTTAGTTTTATTTAATTTGTAATATTTAGTTATAATTAGTTTTATTATAAATATAAATTAATACTTTTATAAATATTAATATAAAAATAATATTTTTATAAAAATTGTACTTTTTACAACTTTAAGTTTATTTTTATATTTTGTATCTTCTTATTTGTTTTAGCGTAATATTTGTATTTTTCGTTTGTATTTAGTTTTAAGTCATAGTTTTTGCCATAGTTATTTTTATTTCTAGATTTTTAGGCTTTGCCGTAAAATCCCTTAAGTACTTTTTCTTTAGACTAAGATTTAGGTGCTTTAGAATTTTGTGACGCCGTTTTATAAATTTTAGTACTTTTTAAGTTATTGCCGTTTTGGATATAGTATTCCTTTAAGCTTTAATATTTTTAGACGCAACTTTTAATTCTTAGTTTTTAGACTTTTTCGACGCGCTACGTTCTTTTTATTATTTTTCAACCTTTTATTTTTCGACGTTTTTTGACGCACTTTTTCTTTTTCATCGACGCTCTAGTTTTTAGGACATAAAATTTTCTATTTCTTCTCTAAAATTTCCTCTATTTCAACGAAAAATTATTTTAAGTGGTTAAATTGATAGACATCCTAAATTTTCTGGTTCGTGGTAATAGTTGAATTTGTTAGTGGTGAGTTGTGGGCTTCTGATTTAAAGGGTCCTGGCTACCTGCTGCATCTATTGGCTATTCGAAACGTGGGCAAAATCAGAAAAGTCTATTAATTTGATAACTTATATAATTTTTATCTTTTATAACTAATAGGATATTCAGTGAATGCACCTAGCAAAACGTTCACCACCTTTTATACGTTCACCACCTGTAACTAGATCAATACATCTAGCCAATATTGTTTTCGTTGATTTTTCTTTAGAATCGTCATCCATTCGACCAAGTACTCTAATTCAAATTTCCGATAATCCATTTTTTGAACCCGACCTCACAATTGAGAATCCGGAGGATATTCAGGGACAATTCAGAGATCCTGAACCACTAATCTTTCCTCCGAAACCACCAATCATTCAAATGGAGATTGTTGAGGAAGAAACCATTAAATCAGAATCCCTTAGTGATTCAGATTCAACAAATTCAATCATGGAAAATCTGGAACCTCTAAGTATGGAAGACCGAATGAGAGCTAAACGAACTGGCCAAGGTCATGCAATTACTCAACCGAATATTAATGCGCCAGATTATGAAATCAAAAGGACAAATTCTACACATGGTAACTAATCAATGCCAATTTAGTGGTGCGCCGAAGGAAGATCCAAATAAACATCTTCGTACCTTTAATAGGATCTGTACTCTTTTTAAAATAAGAGAAGTGGAGGATGAACCGATATATCTCATGTTATTTCCCTGGACTTTAAAGGGAGAAGCCAAAGATTGGTTAGAATCATTACCTGAAGGGGCGATTGATACATGGGACGTTTTAGTTGAAAATTTTCTTAAACAATTCTTTCCGGCATCTAAAGCCGTGAGACTTCATGGAGAAATTGTTACGTTCACACAAAAGCCAAATGAAACTCTATATGAGGCGTGGACAAGATTTGGAAAGTTATTAAGAGGATGTCCGCAACATGGTTTAGACACTTATCAAATAGTACAAATATTTTACCAAGGATGCGACATCACTACAAGAAAAGACATAGATATAGCAGCTGGTGGTTCCATTATGAAGAAAACCGCAACTGACGCTTATAAAATTATTGATAACACTACTTCCCACTCACATGAATGGCACCATGAAAAAGATATCGTTAGATCATCTAAAGCAGCTAGAGCCGATTCTAGCCATGACTTTGATTCCATATCTGCAAAGATAGATGCTGTCGAGAGACGAATGGTAAAGATGACTAAAGATATTCACTCAATACGAATTAGTTATGAGCAGTGTGGAGGACCACATTTGATAAAAGATTGTCGTAGTATTGAACAAACAATGGAAAAAAGAGAGAATGTTTCATACATGAACCAAAGGCCTGGAAATAATTATCAGAATAATTATCAATCGCCAAGACCAATCTACAATCAAAACCAGAATTATAACCGAAATATTCCATACAACAACCAACAAGGTCCTAGTAATCAACAAGTATCCAATAATACTTACAATCAGCAAAGACCTATTTTTCAAAACAAACCACCACAAACCGATGATAAAAAGCCAAATTTAGAAGATATGATGTCAAAGCTAGTTGAATCTTAAACACAGTTTTTCACATCTCAGAAACAAACCAATGAACAAAATGCTCAAGCATTTAGAAATCAACAAGCTTCTATTCAAAATCTAGAACAAGAAGTAAGTAACCTAGCAAGGTTGATAGGTGAAAGAAAACCGGGAAGTCTACCTAGTGATACAAATGCTAACTCCCGGAATGAAACAGCTAAAGCCATTACCACAAGAAGTGGTATTATACTTAAACCACCTGAAATGCCTATAATCTCTGATGAAGCTATTCCTACTCCACAAGAATCACAACCTGAACATGATAAGGAAACATAACCGGTAGTTGAAAAGGTTAATGAAGATAACACAGTTAAGGCAAAACCTTATGTTAAACCATACCAACCACCACTTCCTTACCAGAGTAAAATGAGAAAAGAAAGACTTGAAGCTGAGCAATCCAATTTCTTGGATATGTTTAAACAGATAAATGTCAATCTTCCTTTCATTGATGTGATTTCAGAAATGCCTAGATATGCTAAATTCTTGAAAGATCTAATCACAAATAGAAAGAAAATGGAAGAACTCTCGGCTGTTACTATGAATGCAAATTATTCTGCAGTGCTATTGAATAAGATACCAGAAAAACTTTCAGATCCAGGAAGTTTCACAATTCCATGTTTTCTGGGTAGTCTTAGTTCAATAGAAGCATTGGCAGATTTAGGTGCTAGTATAAATTTAATGCCTTGGAGAATTGAAACCAACACGAATAAGTATACAACTAGCTGATCGATCAGTAAAATATCCTAGAGGGATAATGGAGAACATGCTAGTTAAAGTTGGTACTTTAGTATTTTCAGTAGATTTTGTTATTCTGGACATGGAAGAAGATTCTCGAGTTCCTCTCATATTAGGAAGACCATTCTTAAACACGGCTAAAGCAATGATAGACGTGTTCGGTAAGAAACTGACCCTAAGTATAGAGGATGAGAGTGTTACCTTTTCAGTTGATAGAGCCATGCAATAACCGCAATCTGCAGATGATACATGTTATTATATTCAAACTATAGATTCACATGCAGAATTGTTAGAAGAATTTCCAGAATTACAAGGAACGGGAGAATGTTCTTTAGGAGAAGGAACTGAACCAATTGATGAAGCTGAAATGTTATCTACACTTATGGCTAATGGATATGAACCAACAACAGAAGAAATTCAAATGCTAAAAGAAGAAGACATATATCGATATAAATCATCGATAGAAGAACCACCGACATTAGAGTTAATGCCACTTCCAAACCATTTGGAATATGCTCATTTACATGGTGAATCTGAATTACCTGTAATAATATCGTCTTCTCTTACTGAAAATGAAAAATCTCAACTCATTTTTGTGCTAAAAGCTCATAAACCAGCTATTGCATGGAAGATTCATGACATTAAAGGAATAAGTCCTTCGTATTGCACACATAAAATCCTTATGGAAGAAGGTCATAAAACGTATGTGCAACGCCAACGAAGACTAAATCCGAATATGCAAGATGTTTTTAAGAAAGAAATAATTAAACTGCTAGATGCAGGTTTAATTTATCCAATCTCTGATAGTTCATGGGTAAGCTCAGTTCAATGCTTACCTAAGAAGGGTGGCATGACTATCATCACAAATGAGAAAAATGAGCTTATTCCTACTAGGACTGTAACAGGATGGCATGTTTGTAATGATTATAGAAAATTAAATGACGCCACCAGAAAAGATCACTTTCCCTTACCTTTCATTGATCAAATGTTGAAAAGATTAACCGGAAATAGTTACTATTGTTTTCTTGACGGTTTTTCCGGATATTTTCAAATTCCAATAGCACCCGAAGATCAAGAGAAAACCACATTCACGTGCCCTTATGGTACTTTTGCTTACAAACGCATGCCATTTGGACTTTGCAACGCCCCTGCAACCTTTCAAAGGTGCATGATGGCGATTTTTCACGACATGATAGAAGAATGCATGGAAGTTTTCATGGATGACTTTTCAGTCTTTGGTGATACTTTTGAATCATGTCTAGTCAATCTTGAACGAATGCTTATTAGATGTGAACAATCAAATCTAGTACTTAATTGGTAGAAATGCCATTTCATGGTTAAAGAAGGCATCGTTCTAAGTCATAAAATTTTAAAAAAAGGAATTGAAGTGGATAGAGCTAAAGTAGATGTAATTGCTAAACTTCCACATCCCACCAATGTTAGAGGAGTTAGGAGTTTAATAGGGCATGCCGGTTTTTACCGACGTTTCATAAAAGATTTTTCTAAAATTGCCACTCCTATGAATAAACTCCTAGAAAAGGATGCTCCATTCATCTTTTCAGATGAATGCATCAAATCTTTTAATATTTTTAAAGAAAAACTCACTAATGCGCCGATCATGATAACTCCAAATTGAAATATACCACTTGAACTTATGTGCGATGCAAGTGATTTTGCAATAGGAGCCGTTTTAGGACAAAGGATTGAAAAACGATTTCAACCTATTTATTATGCTAGTAAGACGTTACAAGGAGCACAAACGAATTATACAACTACTGAAAAAGAACTCCTTTCCATTGTCTTTGCTTTTGACAAATTTCGTTCATATCTCGTTCTAGCAAAAACGGTGGTCTAAACCGACCATTCTGCTCTTAGATACCTATTTTCTAAACAAGATACGAAACCAAGATTAATCCGTTGGATCTTACTCTTACAAGAGTTCGATATTGAGATCCTAGATAAAAAGGGAGCAGAAAATCTCGCCGCTGATCATCTTTCTTTAGTGATATAAAACACTATTTCTGGGAAGATCCACATTTGTTTAAAAGTTGTCCCGATGGAATAATACGCCGATGTGTATTTGGGGATGAAGCCAGTCAAATCTTAAACCATTGTCACACAGGACCAACAGGAGGGCATTATGGACCTCAACTCACAACAAGAAAAGTTTACGATGCTGGATTCTATTGGCCAACAATTTTCAAAGATGGACACCTTCTTTGCAAATCCTGTGATGCATGTCAAAGGGCTGGAAAAATAAGTCAACGTGATGAAATGCCACAAAATGTCATTCAAGTATGTGAAGTATTTGACGTTTGGGGTATTGACTTTATGGGTCCATTTCCAAAATCTCATAATAATCTCTACATTCTCGTTGCCATTGATTATGTATCTAAATGGGCGGAAGCACAAGTTCTCCCAACTAACAATGCACGAGTTGTAGTCAACTTTTTAAAACGTCTTTTTGCAAGGTTCGGAACACCGAAAGCTTTAATAAGTGATCGGGGTACTCATTTCTGTAATAACCAACTTGAGAAAGTTCTCAAAAGATATGGAGTAACTCATAAAATCTCAACCGCTTATCATTCACAAACAAGTGGACAAGTTGAAAATACCAACCGAGCTTTAAAACGTATTCTAGAGAAAACAGTAGGATCAAATCCGAAGGAATGGTCCATGAAATTGGAAGATGCACTCTGGGCTTTTAGAACATCCTACAAAACTCCAATTGGAACCACACCTTTCAAACTCGTTTATGGAAAAGCATGTTACCTTCCAGTAGAAATTGAGCACAAAGCATTTTAGGCTTTGAAGACATGTAATCTTGATTTACATGAAGTTGGACGTCTACGGTTAAGTCAACTAAATGAATTAGAAGAATTAAGACATGAAGCATATGAAAATTCGTTAATCTATAAAGAAAGAACGAAGAAATGGCATGATAAAAGAATCAGAAGTTCAAAAGAATTTAAAGAAGGAGACAGAGTTCTTCTTTTCAATTCACGATTCAAGCTATTTCCTAGAAAATTGAAATCAAGATGGTCTGGACCATTCATAGTCAAAAGAGTTTTCCCATACGGAACAGTAGAATTAATAAATTCAAATGGGATTGAATTTAAGGTTAATGGTCACAGAGTTAAACATTATATAGATAATCTAATGAAAGTTGAAGATGAAGTTAATCACAATTTTGACACCACAGCTAACTAAGTGTGGGAAAGTTCGAATCTTTTTAGGGTAATATGTATTTCTATTAGAGTTAGATATTCTGTTTTCGTGTAGTTTCCGAGAATGGAATCCGAATGGTCTTTCCCTAGCAGACCCTAAAGAACTAGTCTTCTCCCCCCATTCTGAATTTTTAATTTTTTTAGGTTTTACGAGATGAAGAATTCCTTTGATCTGAACCATGGTCTAATGCTACATGCTATGATTACTAAATGTAATAATGACACACTTCCAAGTGAACTGGTATCATTCATAAGAGAAAAAATGGACGGAGTAAGAAAAGAACTCAGAAAAGATCATCATAAGGTACATTTTGGTAAAGGAAAATCAAAATCTGCAACAAAAAGAAGAGCACGACACCTTGAAAGATGTTATAAATACGGAAAATGGTCACATGAAGGTAAATGTTCAAATAATCAAACATATTCAAATACCAAATTTGTTACTCTATGCAGAGAAGGACCGTTTATATGTTTAGAAGAAAAGATATTGAAGATTCGAGGTTATGCTTATGTTGCTATAGAAAACCAAATCACACGACTCTCATATGAGTCGGCTAAAGCAGGTCTCTGAGAATTCTATCTCATAGGTAAGTATGTACAGTTTTTTATTTTTTTTATTGCTTTTAACCTTTTGATAATAAATGCTGAATCGTTCGCTATAAAGTATTAAATTGGTATTCAATAAAATTAGGTTTGCGTAACCGAAATTATTGATATCATACAAAAATTTATTACATCACTGCGAAATTTACTATTTATTCTTAATGTATAAATATCTTTAATCAATCAACCAAAAATATTTCAAAAATTCGTCAGGAGTAAAACTAGGTTATGGAACCGAAATTACTTTACCGAAAAGTGGGGCGTATATTTTTGATAATATTTGATTGATTAAAGTGGGATAAAAGACCAAAAAGATTTTTAATTTTAATTTTTTACCATGTTTTTAAAATTAATATATAAATATTATAAACTTTTTAAAATAAATATATTTAAGTTTGTAAATATTTGAAAAATTAATATTTTTAATATAAGTTTGTATGTATAAAAACAAAAATATAATATAAATTTGGTGTGAATTTTTAATTTTAATAATATGAATTTTTAATTTTATGCATTTTAAATTTTAGTTTGGTGTGAATTTATAAAAAAAAATTTACTTTATTTCATTAAGTTAAAAATTTGATATTTAAAATCCATCGTGAGTTGAAAACTAGGTCGTTGAACCGAAATTGCTCTACCCAAGGGAGGGACGAGAATTTTTATTATCATTATTTTTAATCTTATTGAATTAAAGTATGCCAAAAACATTAAAAAAATGCAAAAATCTTTGCTTTAAAAAAAAAACCGCGCTTAAAAATGACAAATTTTAAAATTTTATCGAGGGGAGGACTAGGACAACGATCCGAAACAACCTCGTCCTAAATAACAAGGACAGCGAAATTTTAATATTTAATTAATTATTTGTTTTAAAAAGTATAAGGTTTTTATAAAAAAAAACAAAAAAAAATACCAGAACCCCATGCGATCGCATGGGGTTTGGCCAGTAAAACCATGCGATCGCATGGTGTCAAAAAACTGGTCAGGTTACAAGTTCAGCGAGTTCTGCTTCTGTCTCCACTCCAACACACACACATACTCGACACACACTCAAATCCTCACCAAAAATTCTCATTTTTTCACCAAATTCAACCAAATTTCGTCCTACAATCCGCTACAATCATGCCTAGGTTCGGATTTTTCAACAAGAAGGTAAAAATTACACCCCTAAACTCTTAAAATTCCTAATTTTTGTGATATTTACCAATATTTTACCTAATTTGATTTTGTCAATTTCTAGTGTAATTAGAGTTAAATTGTTAGTATTTTATGCATGTATAACCTAGATTGATGCTATTTAACATAATTTGAAGCCAAAAACTTCAAAAATTTTAGGAATCTAGGGTTTGTGTTCTTGAGCAATTTGGGGCTTTTTGATATAAACAGGTTATGGCCGATTTTTGTCATGAATTATTGCTAAATTAAGTAGTGTAACATGTTTAGGTAGCTAAATGATCCAAACTTTGATCCTAAACATGATTTTTGAGAATTAAAGTGGACTTTTTAGGTCTAAAATTCATGAACTTGATTAAATTGATGTAAATGCCATTTGAAACTTGTTTAATTGATAGTAATGGTTATTTTAACATGTAATTTGAGTTGAATGCTTATGAACTTTGTAAACATTTTCATATATGCTTATTTGAAAAAGTGTAGAATTGTTAAAATTGTGAAAATGTGTATAAGTTTAATTTTGATTAAACATGTTATTGTAATTGTTTCAAGTTGTTATTTTGCTAACACTAATGCATATTTGGATGCACAAATTTTGTGTTTAATGTATTTTGCAGAAAAATACCGATACTGATGGTGCATCATCATCATCTAGGAAACCTGCTCCAGAACCTGAACCAGAAATGCAATATGAACCGGAGAAACAACAGGAACAACAACAATAACCTGATCAACACGTACCTTATTATGATCCGTATCAAGAATATGTTGATGCCTATGTAGTATTTCCGATTCATCTGATAATAGCTCACCCAACGATTCATGAAGAACAGTTGCATCCCAATCTAAGATTTGATCGAACCCTACATATCAAAGTAACAAATTCAAACTGGTACCGAAAAATGTAGAAGTGCCGAGGGTAATCGATTGGGAGCCTTTGGAAAGGGTCCAACTAGCTAACTCAGTTAGACAGCATCTGATCCAAAGGTATGTCAGCTCTTCTTTTCCAGATTGGGAACGTTTATTTACCATTCGTAGACCTGTATATAAGGAATGGTGTGTTGAGCTTATGAGTACTATAGCGTTAAATGCGGATGTAGATAGGTTAGATGATAGAAGTTTTCTTAGATTTATACTTGGCCGTAGGATGTACAGGATGTCCATGCTGGACATGGCCAGGGCTTTACAGATATATACGCTCGCTGAATTACTATTACCCGATTGTACAAATTTGATTTATCATGGTGAAAGGGTAGATAGGAATTTTGATGCTAACTCCGTCTGGAGGCGTATGTCAGATTTTAATGTTTTTGTGTGGGCAGGAACACATACCTACTTACATATTAACAAAGCCGAACTTCGTATAATTCATAAATTTCTGGCTAACTCGATTACACAGAGAGGTCACAACAAGGAGAAAATAACCTTACATGATTTATTTTACCTAAAGTGTATTCGAGACCCAAGAGGCTTTGTTAATATCCCTTACTGTGTTGGTTTTTATTTGTCTAAGATGGTAGAAGGAATACAGGAAGGGGGAGTAATAGGAGGAGGTATTTTTGTTACTCTCATTGGAGAGTATTTGGGTATAGATAGGGATCAAGGGGGTCCACTTTTGGTATGTAGAGAACAGGCTGAGCCTTTAGGATTGAGGGTCTATCAGGGTGCTAAGGTATTAAAGAGAAGACGCAATCAGGCAGTACCCTATGATGGTAGTCATCCTCAGGTAGAGAGAGGTTCAGATGAGGAAATGGAGGAAGCAGATGATATTAGGGATGTCATTAGGGAGGCTATGACTGACGTCTACCAGCATATAGATGAGGTAGAAATGACAAACGAGGAGAGACATAGACGGTACGAGCAGTGGCAAGCCAGGAATGAGTACGAGCATTCCAGGCAACGACAGCATGATAGATGGCACTATCATCTGCATCAGATCATGAGCCGGCTATCACCTCAGGATCACTACGTACTGACCCAACCTGCTTACTATCCTCCACACCAGCCCGATATGAGACCACCATTTACTCTCTACGACCCTAACTAGGCCTACCAGTACACCTATCACCAACCATGGAACCCGACCGCCGACATGAACTGGAACCCCTATCCAGATTGATATAGTTCCCATTGGTGTTTTCTATGATTTTTATTTTTTATTATTTCTATTTATTTATGTTTAAACATATTATATTGTGATACTTTTATGTAAGTTTTAATATTTTTATTATGTTGTACTAATATTTCATTTTTGATTTGAAAATGGGATTTTAAGTCCCATTTCAAATTACCATGCATGTTTATATTTGTATTGTATGTATTTTATTTCATGTACACAAAAGGGTAAAACAGCGCATTTTCAAAGACTGGCATTAAGTTCAGCAAAAGCTACTAATTTTGATGACAAAACGAAAAACAAATGTGATGTAACAACAAGACAGAATGAACAAATGATGTGCACCATTTATCATTCAACAAACAAACGCCAATATGTTTGGAAACTTTAGTAAAATTTCATCATTTTTCTACGCTAATCACCCTCAATAATTCAAATTATTACAGATTTCTTGCAAATGAGGGCATCGCAAGAACTTAAGTGTGGGAAGGGGTTAAATTCTTTCAGATTTTTAAAATTTTAACTTATACACTTGGTTACCATTAAAAATACTAGTAACGCAGTAGTTGTATTAGAATCTAGTGCTCTCTGATAATAAAGAACAACCCTAGTCTTATATACTAACTACCCAATTCTAGTAAAAATTTTCAAAATTTTCAAATAAATGAATTCAAAATCATGTTTATACATATTTATGAACGATAAAACTAGGTGTTAATACCCAAATTATTGTTACCTCGGAAAGGACATAAATTGAGAAACAACTCAAAATGTTAGAATTCATTTAAAATAGAATAGAGGACAATAAAAAAAACAAAGAAAGGAAAATAAAAGCCAAGTGTGGAAAAAATTTACCAAGTTATTTAGAACATATATCACATATTTTGTACAAATAATTGAAGATACTTTTGTTTTGGACAAAATTAACCATTTTACCAGGTAAATTGTAAGATATTTGAAAGAAAGATGGATCTACACGATGAATCAATTCCATCATTAAAAGGAAGTAAAGTCTTTCGAAAAATACACGCGCTTCTTGATTCAGGTCATGAAGTTGTCGTCCAGACCAGCTGTAGGTTGACGAAAAATCTAGAAAAGTCATCACTAAAATCAACAGGAAATCCACGGACCTCAGCATCAAACAGGGTCGCCAAGTGGTCAGACTTATCCTAACCATGAGAGGATCTGTCTCGTAAAATGGGGAGGGCGCCGTGCAAATTAGCTTGATAAGACTAATGAATCAGATCCCCAGAAAGGATAATCTCCTTAAAGATCAAAAATCAGCTTTTAAACCTGATATTACTCAATCCTTGAGATTGACTTTTAAAGATTGAGAATTCAAACTCATGAAATTCAATGATATCTAAACTCGAGCTTGAATGAGAAAACATTTTGATCAAAATTACAAACCGATTTGTTTTCTGAAAACCCATTTTTAATGCGTTCATTACCATTGAACGTAAAATCCTAGGAATTCACCTGGAGTTCATTAGTCACCTGAATCAAATCGGGTGTCAACTGTAAGAACGGTGGTTGCATAGCATGGTCGAAGACAGGACCTTGTGCCAGACCAAAAAAATTATAGGGTGATCTTTACTATTTCTCCTACAAAGGATAGTAATTGCATCCGACACGTTATAGACCATAACTGAAAGCATGTCATGGGACATTGCCTTAACAGTAGCTTGTTCAACGCTTTCCTTTACAACCGGACGGTAGTTTACCGAAAGGTAATATACAGAGCAAGTATACTGGACGTGTTGCTTTCCCAATACAAGGTTAGCAAGTGGGTGACACAACATCGCAAGTTTTGAGCTAAAATTTTCAAATCCGAAACCCACCAAACCCACAAAAACATTTTGCAAACACCGGTGAAGGGTTATTCCGGAAAACTTATCTAGGGTAAAAGCTAGATTGAATTTTCAAAAGATCAAATGTTTTCATAAAGATCTAATTTCTTAAAGGATCTAAATTTTCATAGTCATGTGGGACTGTAAACCACAACGTTACTACCATTGTTCATACCGCCGTATAGAAATCACTGATGTACAAAGTGTGAAGAATAAAGAAGTGATTCTAGTATTTTTATTTCAAGACTATATTGCTTGAGGACAAGCAATGCTCAAGTGTGGGATATTTGATAACGCTAAAAACGAACATATATTTCATAGCATTATCCCTCAAGAAAGACAAGCTTTTAGTTGAAATTGTTCTATTTACAAGTGATATTTGTTTAAATAATAAAAGGTGAAGACAAAAGACAGATTCGACGAATTGAAGACGCAAACGATCAAAAAGCTCAAAAGTACAAAGTACAATCAAAGTGGTTCAAATTATTGATGAGAAACGTCTCAAAATTACAAGAGTACGAGTCGCAAAACAAAAAATACAAGATATTAAATTGTACGCAAGGACGTTCGAAAATCCAAAATCGGGACCAGAGTCAACTCTCAACGCGCGACGCAACGGAGCTAAAATTACAAGTTAACTATGCACATAGTTATAATATAATATGTAAATAATTCTTAAAAATTATATATATATTATATATATTTATAAAACTGTCGGCAAGAAGCAAACAACAAATGTGAGCTGTCCCAGCTGGCCATGCAATCGCATGGCCAGGAAGAAGGAATTCCATGCGATCGAATGGCCCCAATTTGAGGGTCAGGTCCTATAAATTTCGAGTTTTGGTCGAACAAAGACACATCTTTTTCTTTCTCCATCTCTCAAATGTGTATATATATATATATATATATATATATATATATATATATATATATATATATATATATATATTATAATTTTAATTTTAATTTTAATTTTAATAATAAGGGTATGTTAGCGAATGTTGTAAGGGTGTAAGTCAAAATTCTGTCCGTGTAACGCTACGCTATTATTAATCATTGTAAGTTATGTTCAATCTTTTTAAATTAATGTCTTGTAGCTAAGTTATTATTATGCTTATTTAATCCAAAGTAATCATGATGTTGGGCTAAATATTTAAGACGGGGTTATTGGGCTTTGTACCATAATTGGAGTTTGGACAAAAGAACGACACTTGTGGAAATTAGACTATGGGCTATTAATGGGCTTTATATTTGTTTAATTAAATGATAGTTTGTTAATTTAATATAAATATTTACAATTGAACGTACCTATAAATAACCATATACACTCGATCGGACACGATGGGTGGGATATTTATAAGTACTAATAATCGTTCATTTAACCGGATACAGGAATGGATTAATAGTCAATGGACTCATTAAAACAGGGGTGAATTATGTACAAGGACACTTGGTGTAATTATAGTTTAAGTCCCCAATTAGTTGGAATATTTGACTTCGGATATAAGGATAATTTGACGAGGACACTCGCACTTTATATTTATGACTGATGGACTGTTATGGACAAAAACCAGACGGACATATTGAATAATCCAGGATAAAGGACAATTAACCCATGGTAATAAACTAAAATCAACACGTCAAACATCATGATTACGAAATCTTAAATAAGCATAATTCCTATATTTCATATTTAATTGCACTTTTAATTATCGCACTTTTATTTACTGTCATTTTATTTAAATGCACTTTTAATTATCGTACTTTTTAATTATAGCAATTTTATTTATTATCATTTTATTTATCGCATTTTTATTTATCGCAATTTCATTATCGCTATTTACTTTACGCTTAAAATTAAGTTATATTTATTTTTAATATTTTACATTATGTTTTAACTGCGACTAAAGTTTTAAAATCGACAAATCGGTCATTAAACGGTAAAAGCCCCCTTTTATAATAATAATACTACTTATATTTATATATATATTTATTTACAAATATAGTTTTAAAAATATAGCGTTAAACTTGGCTAAGATCCCTGTGGAACGAACCGGACTTATTAAAAACTACACTACAGTATGATTACGTACACTGCCTATAAGTGTTGTAGCAAGGTTTATGTATATCCACTCTATAAATAAATAAATAACTTGTGTAAAATTGTATCGTATTTAATAGTATTTTGTAGTAAAAATATAACTATTTCGTATACACTTCGCTTAACATCATCCAACAAAGGAATTGAATACAAGAGAAAGGAAGCTTGTCATCAACCTGTGAGCTTAAAGATATATTGATAATGCTAAAAATGAAAACATATTTCATAGCATTATACTTCAAGAAAGACAAGCTTTTGGTTGCAATTGTTCCATTTACAAGTGATATTCGTTTAAATAATAAAAGGTGAAGACAAAAGACAGATTCGAAGATTTGAAGACGCAAACGACCAAAAAGCTAAAAAGTACAAAGTACAATCCAAGTGGTTAAATTTATTGATGAGAAACGTCTCAAAATTGCAAAAGTACAAGTCGCAAAACGTAAAGTACAAGATATTAAATCGTACGAAAGGACGTTCGAAAATCCGAAACCGGGACATGAACCAACTATCAACGCGCGATGCAACGGAGCTAAAATTACAAGTCAACAATGCGCAAGAATATAATATAATATATAATTAATTATATAAAATTATATATATTATATTATATATTAAATAAATACGCGCAGCCCACGTTTAAAACTCAATCTAAGCTGGAACAGCTGGCCATGCAATCGCATGGCCAGAAGGCACAAATGTCATGCCCTCGCATGAGTTACTGTAGCTGGCCAGGTTCTATAAAAAGTCAGTTTTTCTGACGAGTTATGTACACAGAATTCAATCTATCTCTCACTCTCTTAAATATATATTTATTTTTATATTTTAATTATAATTTTAATATTAAAGTTTAATAATAATAAGGTTATGTTAGCGAATGTTGTAAGTTTTTAAAGTCGAAACTCTGTCCGGGTAACGCTACGCAATAAATAATCACTGTAAGCTACGTTCTTCCTTTTTAAATTAATGTATCGTAACTAAGTTATTATTATGCTTATTTGAGCCGAAGTAATCATGATGTTGGACAAAATATTAAAGATGGGGTTATTGGGCTTTGTACCATAATTGGGGTTTGGACAAAAGACCGACACTTGTAGAAATTGGACTATGGACTATTAATGGGATTTATATTTGTTTAACTGAATGATAGTTCGTTAATTTAATATAGAGATTTACAATTTAACGTATCTATAAATAACCATATACACTCGATCGGACACGATGGGCGGGATATTTATAATTACTAATAATCGTTCATTTAACCGGACAAGGGGTTGGATTAATAGTCAATGGACTCATTAAAACATGGGTGGATTACATACAAGGACACTTGGTGTAATTGTTAATAAAGTATTAAAACCTTTAATTGCACACAGTCGATAACCTGGTGTAATTATTAACAAAGTATTAAGACCTTATTACAGTTTAAGTCCCCAGTTAGTTGGATTATTTGACTTCGGATATAAGGATAATTTGACGAGGACACTCGCACTTTATATTTATGACTGATGGACTGTTATGGACAAAAACCAGATGGACATATCGAATAATCCAGGACAAAGGACAATTAACCCATGGTAATAAATTAAAATCAATACGTCGAACATCATGATTACGGAAGTTTAAATAAGCATAATTCCTTTATTTTATATCTCATCGCACTTTTATTTACTGTCATTTTATTTATTGCAATTTTAATTATCGTACTTTTTAATTATCGCAACTTTTATTTACTGTCATTTTATTTATCTCACTTTAATTTATCGCATTTTAATTATCTTCATTTACTTTACGCTTTAAATTAAGTTATATTTATTTTTAATATTTTACATTAGCTTTTAATTGTGACTTAAGACATAAAATCGACAAACCGGTCATTAAACGGTAAAAACCCCTTTTATAATAATAATAATATTACTTTTATATATATATATATATATATATATATATATATATATATATATATATATATATATATATATATATATATATATATATATATATATATATATATATATATAGTTTTAAAAATATAGCGTTAAACTTGGCTAGTTCCCTGTGGACGAACCGGACTTACTAAAAACTACACTACTGTACGATTAGGTACACTGTCTATAAGTGTTGTAGCAAGGTTTAGGTATTTCCACTCTATAAATAAATAAATAACTTGTGTAAAATTGTATCGTATTTAATAGTTTTTGGTAGTAAAAATATAACTATTTCGTATACACCTCACATAACATCAAGTATTTTCGGCGCCGCTGCCGGGGAACACTCAACGCCGAAGCGAAACGCTATAATTTTTTTTTAGTTTTTAAGTTAGTTTTTTAAAAATATATTTATATAAGTTTTAAATATAAAAATATAAAAACATAAAAAAAAGAGAAAAATATATTTCTATATTTTTAAGTATTTAAATTAAAAAGTTTAAATTTTTTTTAGTTATAAAAACTAATAAGTAATTTATTTTTTTAGTTTATTTAAATTAATATAAATATTTTTCTAAAAAAATATATATATATAATTAAAATAAGATTGGGCCGAACCTGATCGAAGCCCAAAACTGATCTGGAATCCAGGCCCATGCGATTGCATGAGCTGGATACCTTAATTCCATGCGACCGCATGGTTGAATCTGACAGGTTTGATCCCAGCATTAATTGCGCAGTTAGGGTTAAATTTTTTAATTATTATTATTAGGTTTAATTTAATAATTAGTTTTTAGTTTTAATATTTAATTTGAAATATTTAGTTTAAGTTTTTATTATTAATTATATAGTTTAATATTTTTATATAATATAAATATAAAAATAATATTTTTAAAATTTTTTTTTTTGTATTTTTTTCATTTTAGTTATAATTTGTCTTTTTATCGTTTAATCGTAATTTGTATATTTATCGTTCGTGATATTAGTTTCGTAGTTATTGATTTACCGTAGATTTTTAGCTTTTAAGACTTTTCCATAAAAATTTCTTAAGTGATTTTTCTTTAGATTAAGATTTAGGCGCTTTAGAATTTTGCGACGCCGTTCATAAATTTTAGTGCCTTTTAAGTTATTGCCGTTTTGGATATAGAATTCCTTTTAAACCTTAATACCTTTAGGCGCAACTTTTAATTTTTAGTTTTTAGACTTTTAAGTTTCGACATTTTTCTTTCTTTTTTTTATTTTTCGACCTTTTATTTTTCAACGTTTTACGACGCACTCTTTTTCTTTCTTATTTCTCGATGCTCTAGTTTTTAGGACATAGAATTTTCTTTATCTTCTTTAAACTTCGACGAAAATTTATTTTAAGCGGTTAAATTGATAGACATCCAAAATTTTTTGATTCGTAGTAATACTTGGATTTGTTAGTGGCGAGTTGTGGGCTTCCGATTTAAAGGGTCCTGGCTACCTGCTGCATCTATTGGCTATTCAAAACGTGGGAAAAATCAGAAAAGTCTATTAATTTGATAACTTATATAATTTTTATCTTTATAACTAATAGGATATTCAGTGAATGCACCGAGCAAAACGTTCACCACCTTTCATACGTTCACCACCTGTAACTCGATCAAGACATCTAGCTAATATTGACGCTGTTGATTTTTCTTTAGAATTATCATCTAGTCGAACAAGTACTACAATTCAAATTTCCGATAATCCATTTTTTGAACTCGATTTCACTATCGAGAACCCAGAGGATATTCAAGGACAATTCCAAGATCCTGAACCACTAATTATTCCTTCTGAACCACAAACCGTTAAATCAGAATCCTCTAGTGATTCGTATTTAACAAATTCAATTATGGAAGTAACGGAACCTCTAAGTATGGAAGATCGAAGGAGAGCCATACGCACGGGCCAAGGACACGCCATTATTAAGCCAGACATTAATGCGTCAGATTATAAAATCAAAGGACAAATCCTACACATGGTAAGTAATCAATGCCAATTTAGTGGTGCGCCGAAGGAAGATCCAAACGAACATCTTCGAACCTTTAATAGGATTTGTACTCTATTCAAAATAAAAGAAGTTGAGGATGAACAGATCTATCTCATGTTATTTCCCTGGACTTTAAAGGGAGAAGCCAAAGATTGGTTAGAATCGTTACCTGAAGGGGCGATTGACACATGGGATGTTTTAGTTGAGAAATTTCTTAAAAGATTCTTTCCGGCATCTAAAGCTGTGAGACTTCAAGGAGAAATTGTTACGTTCACGCAAAAGCCAAATGAAACTCTATATGAGGCGTGGACAAGATTTGGAAAGTTATTGAGAGGATGTCCGCAACATGGTTTAGACACTTATCAAATAGTACAAATATTCTATCAAGGATGCGACATTACTACACGAAAAGACATCGACATAGCAGCTAGTGGTTCCATTATGAAGAAAACCGCAACTGAAGCTCATAAAATTATTGATAACACAGCCTCCCACTCACATGAGTGTCACCAAGAAAAAGATATATTTCGTTCATCTAAAGCGGCTAGAGCCGATTCTAGCCATGACTTTGATTCCGTTTCTGCAAAAATAGATGCTTTCGAGAGACGAATGGAAAAGATGAATAAAGATATTCACGCAATACGAATCAGTTGTGAGCAATGCGGTGGACCACACTTAACGAAAGATTGTCACATTGAGCAAACGATGGAACAACGAGAGAATGTTTCTTACATGAACCAAAGGCCGTGAAATAATTATCAAAATAATTATCAACCGCCAAGGCCAAACTTTAATTGAAATCAAAACATTCTTTACAATCCAAATGGACCCAACAATAACTCGTACAACCAACAAGGTCCGAAAAACCAACCAACTCAAAACAACACTTTCAATCAACAAAAACCTAGCTTGTATAAACCACCACAACAAACCGAAGAGAAAAAGTTAAATCTGAAAGAAATGATGGCAAAGCTAATGGAATCTCAAACATAATTTATTACATCTCAAACCCAAATAAATGAGAGGTTTGATCAGTCATTAAGAACTCAATAAGCTTCCATTTTGAATCTAGAAAAACACGTAGGTACTCTTGCTAGCATGATGAGTGAGAGGGAACAAGGAAAGCTACCGAGTAATACTGAAGTAAATCCTCGGAATGATAATGTTAATATGGTTTCAACGAATTCTGAAAAACCAACACCAGAAGATGGGAAGGTTTTAGATGTGAGTAACAATGAAGAAGTTATAACACCACCACCACCCGAGTATGTAAAGCCAGTGGTGGTACCATACAGACCACCCATCCCGTTTCCAAGAAAAGGAGTTGGGTATGAGCAAGTAATAGGTAATAAAGTTTGTGATACCTCTGGAAAGAAGAAAAAGAATAAGAAAGTGCAAGAAACAAAAACCGTACAAATAAATCCGGTGAAGACAGTTCCTCCAAAACTTCCACCAAGGTTGGGTGATCCGGGTGAATTTATTGTTCCTTGTCTACTTAGTGATTGTGTAATGTATGATGCACTAGCAGATTTAGGTGTGAGTGTGAGTGTTATGCCTCTTTCATTATATAAGAGATTAGGTGTAGGTGAGTTAAGTCCAACGGAGATGAGTGTTCGACTCTTTGATCAAACCATTAGGCACCCAGTTGGAATCGCTGACAACCTACCCGTTCAAGTGGGTAATTTAACATTTTTAGTCGAATTTATTGTCATTGACATAGAAGAGGACTCAAACATTCCTCTAATTTTAGGTCGACCATTCTTAGCATCCACCAGGGCGTTATTTGATGTAAGAGAGGGTAGAATGACACTTAGTAATGATGAAAAATCAATCACCTTTGTGAGTCGAAAGTCTAAATCTCCACCAACCAAAACCATTGAACCAACAAAAATGATTGGTAAAAACCACATTGTTTTACCAACTCCAACGGTAGTGCTTAACAAAAAAAAAAAGCCGAAGTCTGGGAAAAATGAAGTAACATCTAATGATGACCTGATAACAAAGAACCCCGTTGTTGATACGAAATTAAACGACCCCGTTATTAATAGTTCAATGAAGAAACTTATTAAACGGATTCGCGATGCTAGAACCAAGGGGAACTTTAAGTTATGTAACCGGTTAGTATCCAATCTATCGCCTAAAGAAAACGCGAAACTAGTTGAATTTGTGGATATTACACAAGAATCCGACCAATGGTTTAAAGCAAAAGTCACAAATATGCAAGTTGATTATGGTCTAAAAGAAATTGACAATGAAGTTAATCACAAATTTGACACCACGGCTACCTAAGTGTGGGAAGATTCAAATGTTCTAAAAAGAAAATACCGTCTAGAGTTAGTTGTTCTGTTCTCGTGTAGTTCCGAGAATAGAATCCGATTGGTCTTTTTCACTAGCAGACACTAAAGAACTAGTTTTCTTCCCCCATTCTAAATTTTTTTGTTTTATAGGAATTTTATATGCATTTTTAAATTTAAGTTTTGGGTGAATTTAAAAACATAATTTACTTTATTTCATTACGTTCAAAAAAATGATTTTTAAAATTCGTTGTAAGTTAAAGACTAGGTCATGGAACCGAAATTGCTTTACCCGAAGGAGGGGCGAAAAATTTTATTATCATTATTTTTAATATTGTTGATCTAAAGTATACCAAAAAAATTAAAAAAACCCAAAAATCTTTGCTTTTAAAACAATCGCTTTAAAAACGACAAATTTTAAATTTTGTCGAGGAACGGACTAGGTAAACATACCGAAACTACCTAAAGTAAAAGGAAACAAAATTTTAAAAAAATTATTCATTTAAATTGTTTTAATAACTAAATGTTTTATAAAATATATATATATATATATATATATATATATATATATATATATATATATATATATATATATATATATATATATATATATATATATATATATATATATATATATATATATATATGTTTGTAGTTTATCTTATGTACAAAACATGGTAAAACTTTGCATTTTCAAAGACTGACATTAAAGTTCAACAAAAGCTACTAATTTTGACGATAAGACGCAAAACATATGTGAAATTACAACAAAAGGAATGAACGATGAGGCGCGCCATCTATCATTCGACGACCTTAGTAATTACAAACTGGGTATTTTTAATCACTTTTCTACACTAATCACCCTCATGAATTTATAATTATAGTCTAATTTCATGCAAATGAGGGCATTGCATGATCTCAAGTGTGGGGAAGGGTTATAAATTCTCTCGGGTTTACACTTAGTTTAATTGCCAAATTTTGTGAAAATTTGAAAAATTTTCAACTAAATGAATTCAAAATCATGTTTACACATATTTATGAACGATAAAACTAGGTGTTAATGCCAAAATTATTATTACCTAGGAGAGAATATAAATAGAGAAACAACCCAAAACGTTAGAATTCATTTAAAATGGAATAGAGGAGAATAAAAAGGAAAAGAAAAAAAATAAATAAAAGCTAAGTGTGGGAAGAATTTACCAATTTCTATAAAACACATATCACATATTTGGTACAGATTATTGCAGGTACATTTGCTTTGGACTAAACTAATCAGTTTTACCCGATTTATTGTAATACCTTTGAAAGAATAGATGGATCTACACGATGAATCAATTCCATCATTAAAAGGAAGTAAAGTCTTCCGAGAAAGACACGCGCTTCTTGATTTAGGTCAGGAAGTTGTCGTCCAGACCAGCTGTAGGTTGATGAAAAATCTAGAAAAGTCATCTTTAAAATCAGCAGGAAATCCACGGACCTCGGCATCAAACAGGGTCGCCAAGTGGTCAGACTTATCATAACCATGAGAGGATCTGTCTCGTAAAATGGGGAGGGTGCTGTGCAAATTAGCATGATAAGACTAATGAATCAGACCCCCAGAAAGGATAATCTCCTTAAAGATTAAAAATTAGCTTTTAAGACTGATATTACTCAATCCTTGAGATTGACTTTAAAGATTGAGAATTACAAACTCATGGAATTCGATGATATCTAAACTCAAGCTTGAACGAGAAAATATTTTGATCAAATTAAAACCGATTTGTTTTCTGAAAACCTATTTTCAATGCGTTCATTACCATTGAACGTAAAATCCTAAGAATTCACCAGAATTCATTAGGTCACCTGAACCAAATCGGGTGTCAACTGTAAGAACGGTGGTTGCATATCATGGTCAAAGACAGGACCTTGTGCCAGACCGAAAAATTATAGGGTGATCTTTACTATTGCTCCTACAAAGGATAGTAACTGCATCCGATATGTTGTAGACCATGAATAAATGCATGTCATTAGACAATGCCTTAACAGTTGCTTGTTCATCGCTTTCCTTTACAACCGGACGGTAGTTTACTGAAAGGTAATATACGAGACAAGTAAACTGGACGTGTGCTTTCCTAATACAAGGTTAGCAAGTGGGTGACACAAAACCGTAAGTTTTGAGCTAAAATTTGAAAATATGAAACCCACGCAACCCACCAAAATATTTTGCAAACACCGGTGAAGGGTTATTTCGGAAAACTTATCTAGGGTAAAAGCTCGATTGAATTTTCAAAAAGATCAAATATTTTCATAAAGATCCAATTTCCTAAAGGATCTAAATTTTTATAATCATGTGGGACTGTAAATCACCTCGTTACTACCATTGTTCATACCGCCGTATTAAAATCACTGATGTACAACGTGTGAAGAATAAAGAAGTGATTCTAGTAAAGTTATATTCAAGTTCTATATTGCTTGAGGACAATATTTGATAATGCTAAAAACGAACACATATTTCATAGCATTATCCTTCAAGAAAGACAAGCTTTTGGTTGCAATTGTTCCATTTACAAGTGATATTCGTTTAAATAATAAAAGGTGAAGCAAAAGACAGATTCGACGATTTGAAAATGCAAATGACTAAAAAGCTAAAAAGTACAAAGTACAATCCAAGTGGTTAAATTTATTGATGAGAAACATCTAAAAATTACAAAAGTACAAGTCGCAAAACGTAAAGTACAAGATATTAAATCGTACGAAAGGAGGTTCGAAAATCCGGAACCGGGACATGAACCAACTATCAACGTGCGACACAACGGAGCTAAAATTACATGTCAACAATGCACAAGAATATAATATAATATATAATTAATTATATAAAATTATATATATTATATTATATATTAAATAAATACGTGCAGCCCACGTTTAAAACTCAATCTGAGCTGGAACAGCTGGTCATGCGATCGCATGGCCAGAAGGCACAAATGTCATGCACTCGCATGAGTTACTGTAGCTGGTCAGGTTCTATAAAAAGTCAGTTTTTCGGACTAGTTATGTACACAGAATTCAATCTATCTCTCACTCTCTTAAATTAATATTTATATTTCAATTATAATTTTAATATTAAAGTTTAATAATAATAAGGTTATGTTAGCGAATGTTGTAAGTTTTTAAAGTCGAAACTCTGTCCGGGTAACGCTATGCAATAAATAATCACTGTAAGCTATGTTCTTCCTTTTTAAATTAATGTATCGTAACTAAGTTATTAGTATGCTTATTTGAGCCAAAGTAATCATGATGTTGGACTAAATATTAAAGACGGGGTTATTGGGCTTTATACCATAATTGGGGTTTGGACAAAAGACCAGCACTTGTAGAAATTGGACTATGGACTATTAATGGGCTTTATATTTGTTTAACTGAATGATAGTTCGTTAATTTTATATAGAGATTTACAATTTAACGTATCTATAAATAACCATATACACTCGATCGGACACGATGGGCGGGATATTTATAAGTACTAATAATCGTTCATTTAACCGGACGCGAGGATGGATTAATAGTCAATGGACTCATTAAAACAGGGGTGGATTACATAGAAGGACAATTGGTGTAATTGTTAATAAAGTATTAAAACCTTGGATTGCACACAGTCGATAACCTGGTGTAATTATTAACAAAGTATTAAGACCTTATTACAGTTTATGTCCCCAATTAGTTAGAATATTTGACTTCGGATATAAGAATAATTTGACGAGGACACTCGCACTTTATATTTATGACTGATGGACTATTATGGACAAAAATTAGATGGACATATCGAATAATCCAGGACAAAGGACAATTAACCCATGGTAATAAATTAAAATCAACACGTCGAACATCATTATTATGGAAGTTTAAATAAGCATAATTGCTTTATTTTATATCTCATTGCACTTTTATTTACGGTCATTTTATTTATTGCACTTTTAATTATCGTACTTTTTAATTATCGCAACTTTTATTTACTGTCATTTTATTTATCACACTTTAATTTATCGTATTTTAATTATCGTCATTTACTTTATGCTTTATATTAAGTTATATTTATTTTTAATATTTTACATTAGGTTTTAATTGTGACTTAAGACATAAAATCAACAAACCGGTCATTAAACCGTAAAAACCCCCTTTTATAATAATATATATATATATATATATATATATATATATATATATATATATATATATATATATATATATATATATATATATATATATATATATATATATATATATATATATATATATATATATTTGTATATATATATATATATATATACAAATATAGTTTTAAAAATATAGCGTTAAACTTGGCTAGTTCCTTGTGGACGAACCGGACTTACTAAAAACTACACTACTGTACGATTAGGTACACTGCCTATAAGTGTTGTAGCAAGGTTTAGGTATATCCACTCTATAAATAAATAAATAACTTGTGTAAAGTTGTATCGTATTTAATAGTTTTTGGTTATAAAAATATAACTATTTCGTATACACCTCGCATAACATCATATATCTATTCAAGAAGAGAGCATGAATAGTATAGAAAAAGCATCAGAAGGAGGTAACGAATTTCCTGAAAATGAACAACTGTACCTATACGAAGATGTCCCCTATGAATATTATACTAACATTCATGTAGACACGTTCATGACTGTCCAACCAGTGATAGCAGAGAATTCACCACAAATAGAAGAAGGCCCTCAAGTGGCAATAATGCGAAGTGTTGAAGATTTGATAGACTACATTGAAGATGCTTAAGATGAATACGCTAAAATAATCATGCTATTGGGAATGCTGACATAGAATACAATAATTCCAAGAAACTAAAGTAGCCGACATTGAAAATGAATATAACTTCTACACCTCCATGAATGAAATCAGAGATACTCAAGGCTTAAGAATGGTGATACTCACATTTATTATTATACTCCGAGACCCGATATATTATGCTACCATTAGTAGATACTGTAACAGAAAAAAAAATAAAGTTACAAAAAGGTGTATGAAACATTGGTCTATTCCACATTTTCATTTACCGAAGATCAGGGGATTCAGCTGCAGCTTATAAGAGAGATAGTAGATTCTACCGCTGGAGACCCGCACCAATTTGCTGATAGAAAGATGTTGGATCTGTATGAAGCTTTTTCGATCTAATCGAATAATAGAATTATTCAAATGACTAAGGAACAGTAGTCATATTTTTAACCCTTGACTATCATGTGAAATGGATAGTAAGTGAGTTGAGACTTGTTTCTTGGAATGAAGGGATACGAGAATCTCCATACCATACTAATATACAAATAAAATTAGCAAGCTACGTGATTGCTAGATTTTTCTAATAGGTTCAACAGTAGTGTTGATTCAGGATCAGAGTATGCATTCAAGAGAGGATTTAGAGAACTCTGCAGCACGTGAATACTATCATTCCGAGAATCCAACTTGGAATTAATGAATGATCAAATCAAATTCAGAGAAACAATCAAAGTTATCACAAATACCTTCAATGGAGAACCAGGATCGGACGAATTCGAAGAACTAGAAATCAAATTTCTAACATTCATCGATTCAATCAAAAAATGAACATCCCCTTCCAGAAAGAACTAGTATAGGAAGAGGAGTTGATTTAGATCCTTTTGGCCCAACCAATCTAGCAATAACATTTATAAGAAATAGAATGAAAAAGATTCAGAAACTAACTGAACATCATTATAAATGTTTTGAAAGACCATTATCCGAAATCCCGGATTTCCTAGTAAAACTAAGGCGACACTTTAATAGAATATATCCTAGAAATAGGAATCATACTAGCTTAATAGGAAATCCGGGGAGATATAGGATCCAACACTTTTTTGGATAAGAGGGATGGGACAGTCGAGCTATCGACGTTAAATAAAGTGCTTCTCCGGAGGCAACCCGAGCTGTAACTTTCTATTTTCTAGGATAAGTAAGTCGGGCAAATGACGTTAAACTTAGCGCTTCTCGGGAGGCAGCCCGAGCTTTTTTTTAATAATATTTTTAATTTTAATTTTAAATTTGAATACGTGAACTAGTCTCTCAGCCTATCATTCTCAATAGACTAAGATCACAAGAGAAGAAGTAATGGATAAAATGAACGAATGAAGTCTGAAAAGCTGCAAAGGATCTTAGCCAAATCATCAAAGGAAGTCTTCAAATGGAATTTTTTATAGGGAAGTACTTGCTCTTCTTTACCTTAAACTAAATATATATGTCATATCTGAGCTAAAACTAAGTGTGGGATAAAACCCATTATCATTAAAACAATTAAAACCGACATGTGTCCAAAAGCTTATTTGAAAAACAAGTGTGTGATTCCTAACAATCGTTTCTATATAACCGTATATCTTGATATACTTAATTAGCGTTATTAAAACGGTTGCTAGGAAAATAAGACGAATATTAGGGACAATGGTCTTTTAAGTGTGGGATATCGGTATATTATACTTCAGTCTTCTGCAAAATTCTCAAGTAAAATATCGGAATTTTTTTTTATTTATTTTCGGGTTAGTTTTAAACTTAACGGTGTCGTAAATACTTTTTCTTGAATAAATTATTATTAAATTATTGCTTAGTTCTTTATGCGGCTTAAAATTATAATATGTTAGGAATATTTTTACTATTGGAATAAATTTTCGAAGCATTGCATGACTAGACATATACAACCCAATCTTTTAAAAGTGAGACTTTCCTAAGACCAAAAGTATAACATCCATAATGCTTCACCCCAAAAAGAGTATGCCTGCGTTTATTTTGAATTATAATTTGCTCCTGATATATGTTTCAAGACCACATTCTAAGAAATCACTTGGTGATTCTGGTACTTTGTCTAAACTTTGAAAATTCTTGAAAAAAGAAAAGAACACCATCTTAAACCCACTCACTTCAAATTCCATCACCATGTTTTCACCCAAACTCAACTTCTCCGTTTGCAAAATTTTTTTGAAAAATCGAAATTATATAAACTATTTAAAAAAAGGAGTTTTCTCTTAATTCTCCCTCTATTATAATGTGTTTATATGCTGCCTCGTATATATATATATATATATATATATATATATATATATATATATATATATATATATATATATATATATATATATATATATATATATATATATATATATATATATATATATATATATATATATATATATATATATAGAAACGTAGTTTAATAAGAATGTTCTTATTTGATAAATTGGTAAGAATAAATCACAGCCATACATTTAATCCACGATGTTGGATTAATTAAGTTACTTTTTATCTTAATTAACATCTCCAATCCAGAATGGTACGTTTCCTACATTTGTGTTTTAGCAACAAAAAAAAAAAAAGACCATCCTATAAATAATTAGAAAAGGAAGAAGGTAAACATTAGTTTGTCATCCGTATTTACTTAAAAAAATGATAATGAAGTGGGCTTTATATTACTTGGTAGTTATCACTACAGCAAAGAGGCCCATTTGATGTGCACTATCTTGCCGCAACTAGTAGTACGGCTCGCCGCTAAAGACCTTTTGCGGCGATGTATCGCCGCAATAAGAACGACTCCAAAGGTTCGTTGTAATAGGTCTTTAGTGATGATTAGTTGCGACGATTTTGAGTGGGACCCACTTTGGTTTAAAGAAAATCAAAAAGAAAAAATGAAATTTATTTGCGGCGACGCTTTTGCGGCGAGTTGACAGTGGGGCCCATAACGTCATTAGTGGTCAAGGCTAATTGCGACGAATAATTGCGACAACTCTTCTCCGCATCAGTGGAGGTTCTAGAAGGAAATTGTACCAATATTTGCGGCGACACATTGCAGCTAATGGCTGATAATTTCCATTATGGTCCAGTGGAAAATTTGGTTGTGAAATTTTGTCGAACTTGTGGTTCAAAGATGGTTCTCAAAACTTGCTTGACTGATGATTACCAGTACGGTCGACGATATTATGGTTGTGGTGGTAGGTTCGGCACCTTGATTTCTGAACTTTGTAGAAAGCAAGAAATTTGGATTGATCCGCTCTGGTATGATAGGGCGCTTGAAGTGATACCAGAATTGTTAAGGTCCAAAAGAGCTCTAGAACGTTCACTCAAAACTGGAAAACGTCAAGCAAAAATTTTGAAACTGATGTTAATTTGTACATTTGTAGCATTTGTGTTGTATTTCATTTTCAAGTAACTGATGTAATCCCCTTTGAAAGTACTGTGTTGTAGTTTGTAGTTTCAGAATTAATTTCGGTTTCTATTAACTCATGTATTGTCGTTTAAAGTAACTGATGTATTTTCTTATGAACATAGTTTATAGATAACAATTATATGTTATATTATACGCCATAAATACTAAACACTATTTAAACCCTATTAATTATACCCTAAACCCTAACCCCTAATTAAATTCTAATTCACATTCTTTGTATAATATTCGATTCATCTACTACACTAACATCCGATAACGACGTTACATATCATCTAATTGGGCGATAAACGATGTGAATTCGATTAGAAACCTCAAAACGTTAATGATGTTAATGAAATTAGTGGAATCGATAACAGTACCATAGTAGACTTCATCAGAGGCAGTGGACGATGTGAACTCGCTTAGATACCTCAAAACGTTAATAATGTTAATGAAATTAGTGGAACCGATAACAGTACCATAGTAGACTTCCTCAGAGCCTGTGGACGATGTGAACTCGCATAGAAACCTCAAAACGTTAATGATGTTAATGAAATTAGGGGAATTGATAAAAGTACCATAATAGACTTCATCACTAATGATGTGAATGTTATTTGTGGATATAAAGAACATCAAATGTAACGTTAGAAACATATATACACAGCCAATTCTAAAATGATTATTTAAATTTTTTTCTCAATATTTTACTACTCCGTAATAAATGTTTGTCGGATGTTCGAGCAACATTGAGCTCAGGTATTTTTATAATATAGTGTTCTCAATATTTTACTACTCCGTAATAAATGTATAGTTTACTTTACAATATTTTACTACTCCGTAATAAATGTACTATTTATAATATTCTATTAAATGTTTGTCGTCTGTAGTGTTTTAATTTCACTAAATTGGAAAAAGAAAATGACATTTTTTATTCAACATAACTAATAAAAACGATACAACTAATACCAAAATAAAAATGAAACAATTAATACTAAAATAAAAATGATACAATTAACACCAAAATAAAAATGATACAATTAATACCAAACTTAACTAAACTTAACAGTTTAGTTGACAGAAATTAAAACAAGTTTCTTCATCTTCGGAAACTAAATAAAGAGAAATGCGATTACAATTCCAAATCAGTGTTTCTTTTATCTCGTTCCACTGCTCCTCAGTACGGAGATATGTTGCGGACAACTCTGGAACATAGTCATCTACGTAATACAAGACGTCCATTTATTCAAACGGAACCATTTCTTTCAAAAAGTATAAAACTTCATCAAAACCTACGTCACGAACATCAATTTCTCTGAACGTAGATGACAAACTACGCGTATAATCGTAAACTCTCATTTGATTACGGAATCTACTTCCGTAATACACTTCCAAAAAGACAATCATCGAAGGAATGGTTAACATTTTTGATGTATTTGATGTGTGCTTGAGGTTAAAAATATATGTAATGTTAGTTATGTATTTATTTTCTTTATTTATAGAATCTGTAACAGGCCATTTGATGCGCACCATTTGCGGCGCACAATTATTGTGGGAGACAAAATCTAGCGGGAACTAGTACGGAGGGAAATATAAGCGCTAAAAACTATTGCGACCCTTATTTGCGGCGCTCCTTTTGCGGCGACAAGCATCCGGGCCCACAGTTCAACTTTTGACCATAATTTTCCAGCGAAAAAAATGAAAAAGAAAATACCATAAAATTTATTGCGGCGAGGGCCCACAAAGATTCGCCGCAATTGCACGTAGGTCCGATTTGGCTGGTCAAAAGACTGAAATTTTTGTCGTTTAGTGGTGCATTTGCGGCGAGTTCAGAGCGCCGCATAAGGGCTTCATCGCCCGTCCTCTTTTTTCTAGTAGTGTATGTCTTTATAAAAATATGGCGTATATACAAGAGGACAATGAACTAGCTTTGATATTTATGGCTTCATTAAGAATGTTCTTTCTAGCATTCATCCATCCATCATACACCAAATATATACTTGTATATTTTGATGTAATAATCTATTTTTACATAATCTGGTTTCATTAGCACCAATATGAATCCATTGTTTGTTTTAAGTATTTTATGTACTCCGTATTAATGTATCCATCGTATGAGTGGTTCTACTCATCTACATATATAGTGTAATATTAGATTCTATTGTGTTTATATGGTATGTGCATGACATATCTTATAAATCGGTTGAGCATTATTGATTCGATGACGGTGTATGGTGATGGAGTTTTAGTTTTTTCCACATCATGAATGCATCCATCAGAGTAGATGATGGAGTTTTAGTTTTTTCTACATCATGAATGAATCCATCAGAGTAAACCAATAGCATGCTTGCTTAGATTATTCAATTTATTAGTATATCCATAGGTTTCTATTCTTATTACCTGACCAGCCATTTGTTTTGTACATTATGCCAGAATGTGACTTCGTTCCCAAGCAGTATGTTGTTGGGACAAAAATTGTATCTGAATCTGGCATTTCACATTAGCTACCTGAAGTTGATAATATGTACAAACCTATTAAGGGAACCATTTTTGATAGTATTGATGTTGCATACAACGTTTACCAACAATACGCTCAATGTGGTGGGTTTGAAATATGGAAAGCCACACAAACTCCAGCGAGACGACAAAAGGGTGACGATGGACCACGAAAAATTAAATTGAAATACTTTATGTGTAGTAGGGAAGGATTTAAGCCCTCAAAACCATGTAAGGTGTTAGACAATAATGAGAGACACCAGAAAGGAGAAGGGCATGTGGATACCAACAACATGGAAAGTAATGTAAAAGTGAAAGTCTGATTTGTCTAATCAAAGGGTGAAGAACTGAGTACGACCTTCACAGCGCATTGGTTGTGAAGCAAGCTTTAAGCTCAGGATAGTTGAAGATAACAAATACGAACTATATGGTTTGGTAGAGGAATACAACTACTGCATGGTGCATCCTGATTATAGGCTACATTTGAAGACGTACAGAAAATTAGATAATTCCATTAACACCTTATTATATAATTTTTTATTGGCAGGTGGTGGACCAACGGTCGGACATCGTATACTAACAACGATCCTTGGTGGGCTTGACAAAGTTTGTGCAACCCCGGTTGATTGCCGAAACCTTAAGAGAGACATAATTGCATATATCGGTAAAGCTGATGCTCAAATTATGGTCAACATGCTAACTCAGAGAAAAAAGTGTTTGCCCGACTTCTCACTCGAATATTTTGTTGATGAAAAAGGTGTACTCAGAGGTTTCTTTTGGGCCGATGAGTATTCAAAGCATAATTGCTCTGCTTTTGGTGACGTGGTCTCGCTTGATGCGACTATTCGAACTAACAAGTAATGAAGTGTACACACTTATTAATAAACTCAACCGTCATTACACATTTCATAGAGTACTAATCTTTTTTTCAGATACTATATGGTTTTTATTCCGTTTACCGGCATCGACAGTCATAAAAAGTCTGTCACATTTGGTGCTAGAATGTTGGCTAAGGAAGATGCTTATTCGTACAAGTGGCTATTAAATTGCTTTAAGACCGCGTTCCCTGATGAGCCAATGATTGGGATGACAGACCAAGACCCCGCGATGAAAATAGCTATTGAAGATGTTTTTGAAACGGCACATCATCGGCTTTGTATGTGGCACATTATGAAGAAATTTACTATAAAGGTGCGAAGTTAATTTAAAACACAACATATATTGAACGTGGATTTTGTTTTATATATCATATGCTTTAGTGGGTCACTTAAAACACAGCACATAATACATGTTAGATACATGGAACCACTTGAAATCATATAGTATTTAGTTTCCAAGCCTAATCGCTGCATAATACTTATTATTATGTATTTAAGATAGGTACATCACACATTAATAGAGGCTAAATCATACTCATTTATATATTTAAATGTGTATCAGGTTGGTGTGTCAATATGCAGTTCAGGACTTAAGGCTCGACTTGCTCAAATAGTGTGGACAAGCAAGCTTCAACCGGAAGATTTAGAAAAGCGTTGGGGTGGTGTCATGAGTAAATTCATCCTTAAAGAGCATATGTGGTTGGTTGCCATGTTTAACCTAAGGCATAACTGGATACCTGCGTATTTTCATGAATCGAGAATGTCGGGTCTAATGCGTACATCATCGAGTTTCGAGAGCGAGAATCACATGTTTGGATAACTAATGAGTTCAAGTTCAACTCTGATTGAGTTTCTTGGGTTTTTTTGATACATCTATGCGTTCTCAACGTTTTACAAAATCTCACAATGATCATGAGTCTGAGTATACGAAGGTTGATGTGGATGACGATGCATCCACATTGGAGAAAGATTCTGCAAGGATGTACATACGCTTCGTTTTTTTATGTATATAAGGAAATTCAGGGTGCTCATAAGCACTGCATGTCGCGCAATTTTTCTGAAATTGATGGGTGCAAGAAGTATACTATAGTCGATAGAAGTGTGAAAAGCATAAGCATCAATGAGAGCATCGATAGAGTTGAAAAACCGAATCAATTTGATGAACTAATACATAAGAAAAGTGAGGTAATTACTCTGTTTATAAACATTCTCATCATGTTACAGAAATGATAAAAATCGTCTATAAACTAAAACACTAACACCATGTTCGAACATGTAGAAAATAATGAATCAAACACCATAAGTATACAAGATCGTATACTTTCAGATCTATTTCACAGAATCAACAATAATGAATTGAATCACTTTTAATAAACAAGTGAAACCAATACAGTAATCTCAAAGAAAACCACAATTCATCAACTAGATGAATTAAGAAACTTAGACAGAATCACAAAACAAAATACTTTGAAAGCTTTTTTATAAACTGCAAACAATTTGATTGAATGAATACACAAACCCTAGATCCCATCTGGATATATCAGAAAATACACCGACACAACCCATAAACTTTACATAAAATACATCTAAGCCCCTCAACTATATAAACTATTAGAAGTTGACAAGAATGGCCCTTGGATGTTAGAATTAGACTCAACTACGTCCCATCATTGTGTTATTAGTGTAACCTCCATACTAGGTATGTCGATTTAACAACTAACAACACATGATTCGCAAAGAGTCTAAAACCTTTAAATAATCTTCACCAAGTATCATACAGCAACAACTTCATCATAGCTATCAAACAATCAACCAGCAAACCTGCACAATACTAATCATGCAATAAGAAATAAACAAGAATAAAGAAAACAATTAGATTGATACTTTGAACACCCCTCCTCAATCTAATTGCCAAAGCAATCTTTAAGACCAAGCAAACTGCACATTTTTTTATGTTCAAAAGTACTCAGTCCCTTTGTAAACACATCAGCTATATTTTTATCAGAATTAATTTTTTCAGTTTGAATAATACATTTAACAATTTTTTCTCTCACAAAATGTAAATCAAGATCAAAAAGTTTAGTTTTTTCATGAAATACAGGATTAGCTGCTATTTTAATAGCAGCTGTATTATCTATAAAAATAGTTAAAGGTACTTTAAGATTTATTTCAAAATCCCTTAATAATTTCAAAACCCAAACAATTTCACAAGTAACATCAGCTAGAGCCTTGTATTCAGCTTCAGCTGATGACCTGGAAATGGTAGGTTGCTTTTTACTTTTCCAAGATAAAAGAGATCCATTTAGAAATAAACAAAAACCTGTAACAGACTTTCTATCCATTACTTTCTTTCCCCAGTCAGAATCAACATAGCTAATCAAGCCATTTGATTCACTCTTTAAAATACAAATACCTTTACCTGGAGCAGACTTAAGATATCTCAAAACCCTCATTGCACACTTCAAGTGAGAATACCTTGGAGCTTGTATGAATTGACTTAAAACATGCACTGAATATGAAATATCAGGTCTGGTTAAAGTTAAGTAAATTAGCTTACCAACAAGTTTTTGGTATTCTGTCATATTTTTTTAATGGAGGATCACTTGAATTTTCATTAACACAAAAGGTAAAATTTGGTTCAATTGGAGTTTGAATAGGTTTACTACTTAGTAGACCAAATTCAGATAGAAGATCAAGAGTATACTTTCTTTGAGACAAACATATATCATCTTTATTCCTTATAACTTCAATTCCCAAGAAATATTTTAGAATTCCCAAGTCTTTTATCTGAAATTTAGTCTTTAAGTAGTTTTTAAAGATTTTAATTTCCTCAACATCATTACCTGTAACAACAATATCATCAACATATACCAAAACAACAATGAAAATGTTGTTATCAGATTTTAAAAATAAAGAGTAATCTTTCAAGCTTTGTTTAAAACCAATCTCAGATAATGCAGCAGTAAGTTTCTCATTCCATTTCGTAGGTGCTTGTTTAAGCCCATATAAAGATCTCTTTAATTTACACACTTTGTTTTCTTTATCACTAAAATATCCTAAAGGCAGATCCATATAAACATCCTCATCTAAATCACCATATAAAAAAACATTGTTAATATCAAGTTGAAAGATTTTCCAGTTATTTTGAATTGCAATATTAATCAAACATCTAACAGTTGTCATTTTTACTACAGGAGAAAAAGTTTCATCAAAACCAATGCCTTCTCTTTGATTATACCTTTTAGCCACAAGTCTAGCTTTAAATCTATCAATTTCACCATTAGACTTATATTTAATCTTGTATACCAATTTACACCCAATTGTTTTTCTATCTAAGGGAAATTCTGTCAATTCCCAGGTTCCATTTCTATGAAGAGCCTCCATCTCCATATTAATGGCCTCTATCCAATGTTTGAACTTACAGGCCTCCCAATAAGTAGATGGTTCAGACATTTTATTCAAACTAGTGGTAAAGGCAAACATTTATTTATTAAGCTTTGAATAGTTAACAAACTTATCTATACCATATTTCACGTTTCCATCTAAAACAAATTCATTAAATCTTTTTCGAATGGAAGTGTTCCTTTGAGATTTTCTGACAGAAGGTTGAAAAGTATAAGTAGATGATTCACCTTCTTTATTTTGTAAAACAGTGCCCTCGGGGTTTATGATTTTATCATTGAGTGTTGTTGTAGGACTTGTTGCCCTACCATACTCTTCAGATTCTACTGTATCAACAGAATCATCAGAATTATCAACAGGCATTGGGTCACTACTGCCATCACTATGATGGTCTAGATCTTCCCCTTCATCATTGAGACTTTAAGAATTTTGATTGTCTAATTCCATATTTTCAAAAAAATTGATTTGACTTTGAAATTTTTTAACAGAATCTAAACCTTCTTTTAAGATTTTAAAAGGAAAAATATTCTCATAAAACTTGACATCTCTTGACACAAAACAATTTTTATTATCCAAACTATATAACTTGTATCCCTTTTTAACAGAAGAATAGCCAAGAAAAACACATTTTTCAGATCTTTCAGAAAACTTGTCTTTATTGTTTAAAATAGTAGAAAAAGCAAGACAACCAAAAACCCTTAAGTGGGAAAGATTTAGAATTCTTTTATAAATGAGTTCAAAGGGACACTTTCCATTCAGTAAAGATGTAGGAGTCCTGTTAATCAAATATACAGCAGTTAAAATACATTCATCCCAAAACCTTAAAGGAATTCTCCCTTGAAACATAAGAGCTCTTGCCACATTAAACAAGTGCCTATGTTTCCTTTCTCCTAAACCATTTTGTTGTGGAGTATATGCACAAGATGTCTGATGAATGATCCCATTGTTTTGAACAAATTCACTTACTCTAGAATTAATAAACTCTGTTCCATTATCTGATCTAAAACACTTGACAGTTTTATTAAATTGATTTTTTAAAAGATGAAATAAATTTTTTAAACATTCTGCCACTTCTTCTTTAGTTTTTAGTAAATAAACCCAAACACCTCTAGCAAAGTCATCAACAACTTTAAGAAAATATTTAAAACCTTTATGGCTTTGAACTTTATAAGGACCCCAGACATCTAGATGCACAAGTTCACCCAACTCAGTGGTTTTATGAACACTATTTTGAAAAGATTCCCTAGTTTGTTTTGCCTTATGGCATACATCACAGGGACCATTTAAAATTTTATCATTTAGTTTCAAACTATCTTTTAAACACAACAAAGCCTGCTCTGCTGGATGACCCAGTCTGCAATGCCACAAATCAATAGAATTGTTATTTATTTTACTAATGTTGGAACTACCAACAATACCTTTTTCATTTCCAGTTAGATAATATAATCCACCACATTGACTACCAGTCACAAGTGTCTTCTTGGACACCAAGTCCTGAATATAACAGGCACTCTCATCAAAACCAACAAACAACTTACTATCTCTAACCAAACAATACACAGATAACAAACTCACACAATAGTCTAGAACTACCAGAACATCTTGTAAAACAACATTATTGGAAATTTTAAGATTTTCAATTTTGCTAACTTTAGCTTTAGTACCATTTGGATGAGAGACAGTTAAGTTAAGATCACTAACATCAATATATGACACAAAGTTTTTAACAGAATTAGTCATGTGCTGATTAGCACCAGAATCAACAATCTACCCATAATGAATATTATCAATGCATTTATTAGCCAGGTTGGTTTTATAAAAAATTTCAAAGTTGGAGTTAAAGTGTACATTAAAGTTTGCAAAATTACCTGACATACTTGAAACACCAGGCTTAACCCCTCCTTTTTCATCAAGTAAGCTTAATAACCTCATAACCTGTTCATTACTCAAAGATTCGGGAGTAGAGGAGCTGCTCCCTTGATTTTCACAATTGGATTTACTAGAATTTCCTTTAATATTATTATTTGAACCAAATCCCTTTCTTTTTAGATTATTAGGATATCCAACCACTTTAAAACATCTGTCAACAGTGTGATTAGTCATACCACATTTTGTGCATTTAAGATTTCCAGTTCTAGTAGGATAACCAACCACTTTAAAACATTTGTCAACTGTATGATTTGTTCTACCACATTTAACACACTTTAAATCTTTGGGTTGTGAGTTAAAACTTGGTTTAAATGAATTAGAATAGAAAGCAGAAGATTCAGAACTCTTTTTTCCACTCATATTTGATTTTTTGTGTGATTCTTCCCTTGAAATTATTGCAAAAGCAGTATTCACTGAGGGCAGTGGATCTCTGGTGAGTATATTACTTCTGATGGGTTGATAAACATCATCTAAACCCATTTGATGATGTAAATTGACAGCTAGGAAGCTGAACCATGGTATCATATTATTTCCATAATGAATTAAGTGTATGATAATAATCAGAAACAGAATTACCATTTTGAGTCAAAGAATTTAATTTTTGATACAAGTTAAATATCACAGATCCATCTATTTTATCATAGGTTTCTTTTAGTTCTTTCCACATATCAGAAGCAATTTTTGAATATATTTGACCATTATATTGATGGAATTCAACATTACAACAAGTTTTTAATGTCAACATAATCACAAAACCATTTTATGATAGTTAAAGAAAGCGGAAGTATGATTGTTCATAAAAACAAGTTTATATGATAACCCATATTAAATGAATTCCATATTGTTATCAAGTCTTGAATATATGCTTACATATAAGAACAAGAAGAGAAGATTCATAACTCCTCAAGCTTGTTGAGGGCTGTTTACAAGTGAGCAAGATGATGATGAAGATGATGAATGAAAGCCTCTAACTTGAAGCCTCAAGTGTGAAAATACCCCAAGCTTTTAATGCACCAACACCACCTTTGATAAGTTAGGATTTTAGGACACTTAATCACTTGATTTAGCAAGTAAAAACTCTCTCTTTTGTGTGTATTAATTTCGGCCAGCAGCTCCAAGAGGGAGGAAAAAGAGTTTTCAAGCTAGTTACCACTATATTTTGGTCCATTACTTGGTTAAAGAGACAAGCTTGCACCTAAGGACTTGTGATCTCAAAAGTAACAAAACCAAGCATGGGCATGTCCCCATTTGACCTCCCAAAACCGGACACCGTTAGGGGTTTTATAAAAAAAAAAAGTAATTTTTATAAAACAAGACATAAAACCATTCATTTGTTAAGTTACTCATATTTTATAAACCATTTTATAAAATATAACACAACTTAATTATTTAAAACCTATAAATAATTAATTCCTTATCATTTAAATTATCCAAATAATTTATCTCAAGTGATAATATTTTAGAAAACCGATTTTCTAAAATCCAAGTGTCGCGTATTTATTTAACGATCCAATCGCTAAGATTAAATACATATAAGGTGTCGATAAGCTTGTTATTGGGTATGACCCGACTTTGATCATAACATATTAGCCACATTAATTTAATATGTCTCTCGGGCATATGAAATACCTTCATATATAACTCATCAGACATAGAACTAAGTATCCAAGATAAAACAACAGCATTACATCTATCCCACTGGATTCCAAGAACCTCATTATCTTCACTTCTTTTAAAAGTTCCATTTATAAAACCCATTTTATTCTTTGTTTGTAAAGCAAGTTCAATTGCACAAGACCAAGATTTATAGTTTTCAGTTCCTTTTAGCTTTACATTTATTAAAGGAGCACTACTAATATCACTTGGGTGAAGATAAAGAGGATCCCCAAAATCCAGTTTGCTAATATGAGTAGTACCCCTACCAGAAACATCATCATCATCTTTAGCCATATTAAACAAATAGTATTAAAAAATAATAAAAACCAGCACATAAAACCTAAAAGGTAATCCAAGCAGTGATCCAGATAAGTGAATTTTCAAGAAAATTCACTCCAGGTCTTACTTGGGACCTTCTCTTCTACAATAAAACCAAGAAAGTTAGTACACAATTAAGATAAAGAAGGTTAAGAAGTAACCAATCAATCACGAATGATTGATGATGCATCGGAAGACAAACAAGAATCAGATGATGAAGATTTGAGAACGATGAACACCAAACCCTAATTGAAGAAAATTAGGGGTTTCAGCAGCAATTGGTAGATTCAACAATCTATCACCCCAGATGTTCTTGATTGATCCCAAAATGAAACAAGATATGACCAGTAACAATTGTATCACCGATAAACACAGAGATCAATGAAACCCTAAAATCCAGAACACTGAATCAAACGATGAAGATAGACAATAAAAATCACCACAATCGATCCGTATCGCTCTGATACCATGTAGAAAATAATGAATCAAACACCAGAAGTATACAAGATCGTATACTTTCATATCTATTTCACAGAATCAACAATAATGAATTGAATCACTTTTAATAAACAAGTTAAACCAATACAGTAATCTCAAAGAAAACCACAATTCATCAACTAGATGAATTAAGAAACTTAGACAGAATCACAAAACAAAATATTTTAAGAGCTTTTTACAAACTGGAAACAAATTGATTGAATGAATACACAAACCCTAGATCCCATCTGGATATATCAGAAAATACACCGACACAACCCATAAACTTTACATAAAATACATCTAAGCCCCTCAACTATATGAACTATTAGAAGTAGATAAGAATGGCCCTTGGATGTTAGAATTAGACTCAATACGTCCCATCGTTGTGTTATTAGTGTAACCTCCATACTAGGTATGTCGATTTAACAAATAACAACACATGATTCGCAAAGAGTCTAAAACCTTCAAATAATCTTCACCAAGTATCATACAGCAACAACTTCATCATAGCTATCAAACAATCAACCAGCAAACCTGCACAATACTAATCATGCAATAAGAAACAAACAAGAATAAAGAAAACAATTAGATTGATACTTTGAACAGAATATGTGTAGGTGTTGATGCATTTTGCATAAGTCCCTAGACATCTACCCCACGTCCATGATAGGTACTTCAGTTTATGGGTTACCATGATCGCTCGTTGTTATCCTATCTATGTTTATATGCAATTACAGGTATAGCAGGAACAAGATATGGAAGTTTGCCTAACTTAGACTCTGTCAGACGCACGAGTGAAGCCTCACTCGTACAGATGACAAGCTTTACACACGAGTGTGCTGAGATGAGTCACAAACCTAATTTGATTACACTTACACGAGTGAGTGATCACCCGTACGGCTGAGTCTGTCCACTCTTACGAGTGAGACATGACTCGTACGGTTGAATTAACAGCAGGGGTATATATTGTGTTATGTTCTTCATTTTAGGTTAAGCATCTTATTTTATTCTATCACTCAGATCTGGTAACCTGTCCGATTCTCTATGTGCTTCAAGCCCAAATCCTTGTAAAAGGTGAATAATAGCTCTAGGTGTTGATCTAATCACACAATCATTGTTGTGGTTTGACTACAATCAATCCCAAAAAGCATTTTCATATTCACTAGAGGGTTTGATGCACTATTTTACCTTTGTGTGAGTTAAATCTATTGGATTTGAAGTTCCTAGTCATGTTTCATCATTGGTATCAGAGCGTTAGTTGTGATTACAACATCATCCTAGTGATTTTTGGTGATTTAGAGTCTATTATTTTAGGTTTTGAGTTTAGAGAGTTTTTGGATCAAAAAGTTATCATCTTTACGTTTGTAATAGTGATTAGATAGTGTGTTTATGTTAGTTTATTGCTAATCCAGCTTGTGGACCAAGAAATTGTTGTTTTACATCATTTTCTAGCGATTTATATTTATTTAGTGATTAAGCAGGTCACATGAGTGGGTCAAGTGAAGAACACTCACTCGCACGCGTGAGCTCACGAGTGAGCTCATCCCGGTTTAGCATAACCGTGTATAGGTTAAGAGGTTTCAGGTTGATCACACGAGTGATCACACGGTTGAGTGTTGACGCGTACGATTGATCACACGGTTGATCATTACTCACACGTTTGAGGTTTAGTGTCTTGTTCTTTTAGTAGCTAAGGTCACACGTACGTCTGAGTTGGTGACACGTACGGTTGAGGTAGATTTTTAGTGACTCGTACGACTTAGATTATTGAACTGCAAGGTTTACCTGTTTGGTAAGATTGTTAAGATGTATAATTCAAATGACTATGCATTAGCTGCACCATTAGTTCAGAGTATCATGAGTATGACTCAACGATTACTCCTTGCTGAAAGTGAATCCGGGAGTGGTACGAAATGTCCAAGATTGATAAATATGGATAACTATGCTACATGGAAGTATAGATTTAAGATTTGGTCCGATGGTCAAGATACAAAACTTTGGAAGTATATTGAATCAGAATTTCAATGGCCACGTTCACCTGTTACAAATGAGTTATATACTCTGCATAATATGCTTTCGGAAGAATGTAAAGAGTATAATTTGGAGAAGAAGATGTACTGTAACTTTACAAGTGCTCTTGATGGTCCGATATTCCATCAGTTTCTCTGTCATGATAATTCATTCAAGATTTGGGAAGCACTCTGCATATTTAATGAAGGAAATACAACTTACAGAGCTCGAAAGGGATTAGAGTTGAAGGCTGAGTTTGATCGCTTTCGCTGCCAAGTTGGAGAATCTATTACAGATTTGTTGAAAGATACCGTCATTTGCTAGCTGAATTGCATAAGCATGATGTAACGATTAAAGAGAAAGATAAAGTAGTATGCTTAGCTGGAGCACTTCCATTGGAATGGAATGGATTTGTGTTAACTATGAAAACTAGTGGATACCAAAATGTATTATCCAACATGATATACACCCACTAAGTCTGCTCATGCTCTGTTTCAGACTGCCTTTGCAACAAATAATCAAAACATGTATGGTTTAAATGTCACTACTTTAAGTACTCAACAACCTTCCTATCCATCACAAGTTTCACCATGTTCACTCAACACTCAACCACAGCCTACTTCAAATACAACAGTGTCATCTACACCATCTACAACAGAAGTTTTATCTGCACTCAAGATTGAGAACATAAGAAAAGCGGGAAAGGAGAAGATTAATAAAGACATAGCTCTATTGTCTAATCTTGTGAATTCGTATGATAATTATCTTGATGGTCGTGTGGGTAATATTCATCTAACAACAGAAGATTATCAACAACTTGATAAGGATGAAGCAGAAAAGATGAATATAATGTGGGGTATGGCAAATCTTATGAGAAGAGCTAGAGATTACGAAGAGAGAACTGGGAAACCAATTAGTTTGACCAAGGATACAAAAATGGGTTTTGATATGAATACTGTTACTTGTTACAACTGTAGAGAATTTGGTCATTTTTCAAGACAGTGTACTAAAAAGAAAAAGCAGGGTAATCGCAATCCTTTCAGGAATCAAAGCTATAATCGTTGTAGTTCTCAGAGTCAATCAAAAAAGTGTGAGATATACATCACTGACAAAGGAAGTGATGTGGAAACAACTTAAAGTCCTAACAAAGCTCTAGTTCTCATTCATGGAGACGATGATGATTGGTCAATTAAATTGAATGTGAATGAACAACAACCTAAAGCCAACATGGCTAAGATCACTGAAGTTGAAACAAACTGTGTTTTTGATCAAAGTATAATTCAGAAGTTAACTGCTCATGCTGATGGTGCTGAAGAATTATCTCGAACCATTAGAAAAGATAAAGATTCAAAAAAAGGTGAAATATAAATTTAAGAAAGCACGTGATTCTGTTCCTCAAACACCTGAATTAGGAAGCGTTTCACCTACATCATCATAAGACTACTTCTTCAATAGTTGGAAAACTACTTATAGTGCTACCTCAAGTTTTGAAAATAGTAATCTAGAGGACGATCAAACTGGAGAAATATTGTTTGATGCTGATAAAGAACTTGATGAATATGGAAGAATGATTATTATAGAGCTGGAGATGTTAGTTCTTATGGGTGAAGGTTCAGATCTTGAAAGTCTAAGTTCAGAAGTTGTTGAATCAAATATGAGGTCAGATTCGGAAGCAGAAAGTACATATGATCAAATTGATTTTGAAGCATTGAACGTGCAAGCAGTGAACTTACTTACAAAGTGCTTATCGGAAAGTGTTCGTGCAAAAGTGTCTGGGTTGACAAGAGCGAAAGATATTTGGGATAAACTTGAACAGATTCATTTGGGAAAGGGTATTGCGAATGATGATACATCAGTGTTTCTTACAGACTCCTAAGAATTAGAAGATGAGTTCGATGATCGGAAGAAGACTAACTACTTTGAATTTATGGCTGAGACTTCCTCATCAAATAGTGCTCAACAGGTATCTTCTGATACATCTACTGATACACCCATTGAATGTGTTAAATGTATTGAATTTAAAACAACGATAGATAATCTAAATAAGTCTTATGCAGAGATGCGAGATAAGTATTAAGCAAACCTTGTGACCACTAAGGTTGAAAACGAGTTGAAAGAGCAGATTAAAGTTTATAAAAAATAAATTCACGATCTTAAATGTTATAACTTTGACATCAATCAAGCTTTAATTAAACGTGTTGACACAATCAATGAATTAAAGAAAGAAAATGAATGTGTTAAAGCTGATTTAGAAGCTATTTCAATTAAAATGAAATGTTGGGAAAGTGCGTCACAATGGAATGCATTAATGGTGGAAATTAATGACACCAAGGGTAAGGGTATTGGATATAAGTCTGCATCTCCTCCGTTTCAAAACAAATTTCTTAATGCAAATATAGTTGATGATCGACCAGAAGACTGTATACCTCCTAGTTATGAAGATGCGACTTCTGATGACACTGCTGAAGATGCTTTAGATCATGAAGAAGTTGAAAACTGGTCTAGGAGATAATTCTAATAAAATAAGGGTGATAACACCTAGTGAACCCGTTCGAATTTTGAGAATTACAAAGTATGCTAATAGAACTGTTCCACCTGTTACACCTAAACCTGTACCTAGATAAAGATCAAACGATTCTCCTATGTTTGTAAGAACACAAGACCCCTCCTCTTCAAACTCTAATAATCAAATTCCATATAGAGGATATAGAAAATTTCGTCAATGTTTTAGTTGTGGCGTATTTGGACACATTTCTGCTAATTGCCCTAGAAGATACAGATCACTAAGACAGAAGATTGACCTAACGCATAGTGATCACAGATCATTTTATGCTCATAGAACAGGTTCACCTGTAAATGATGAAATTCGTGTTAGAAGACATATGACAAATGTTGTTTATGTAGATTCAAAGAGAAAGAATTTCAATAGGTCAATTTCTCCTGTGAAGAGTAAGGTTCCTAAAAAGGATACTGAGGAAAAAGTTACCGAGTCAAGTGATCAAGGTAGAGACTTTGAACCAAAGGCATGTTCACCCTCACAAAAAGCTAGTTGTCGAAAATGCTTTTCCCGAAACAGACCACGGGTTAATCGTTTAGAAGCTAAGCAGAATGTGAGACAACAGAAGAGCAATACTGCTCCTACCAAACTGTCTAAGGTTATGGTTTCTAATGATGAGATTCCTCCTGACTCAAACGGGAAATGGATGGAATTTCAAGCTATGGGTGTTGATGGACAACCTACTGCCGTTTGGGCGTGGGTTCCCATCATCAATTAATTCTTTTAATGTGATATGCAGGGAACCAGGGTACCTGCAAATAACACCAGGATAATAGATAGCGGCGCTTTGGCATATGACAGGAAAACTATCTCTACTCTCGAATGTTCATCCTATTAAGGGAGGTTATGTTGCTTTTGCTGGAGATAAAGGTGGTCACATTACAGCTCAGGGTTTGTTAAGAAATGAGAAAGTCAGCTTCAATAAAGTGAATTATTGTCAAGAGCATACAACCAATTTGTTATCGGTTTCACAAATCTGTGAAAAATCCTTCAAACTAGCTTTTGATGATGAATATTGTAGTGACCCGAACTTTTCCATAATTATATATATTAAATGATAATTAATATTAACATGATTAAATGTTTCCAACATGTTAAGCAATCAAACTTGTTAAGACTTGATTATTTGTTATGAGTTTCATGTAGACAATTGACCACCCAAGTTGACAGGCGATTCACGAACGTTAAAACTTGTAAAAATGACATGATGTTATATATATGGATATATATATATGGTTAACATGAGATTATGTTATGTAAGAATCTCACTAGGTATATTAACAATGTATGATATACATAAAAATGAGAATATTGAATTATGAAACTCGAAACGATATATATAACGATTATCGTTATAACAACGTCTTACTAAATATATATGTATCATATTATGATATTGTTACACTATATTTAACATGATTAAATGATAATTATATATATCATTAAGTATATTAACAATGAACTACATATGTAAAACAAGACTACTAACTTAAGAATTTTGAAACAATATATATACGTAACGATTATCGTTATAATAGTATTTTAACATATATATATATATATATATATATATATATATATATATATATATATATATATATATATATATATATATATATATATATATATATATATATATATATATATATATATATATGATATTAAGATATATTTATACACCATGTTATTATGATAACATAATAGTTTAACATCTTATTTAAGTATTATAACAATGGATTAGTTACATTTAACAAGATCGTTAACTTAAAGGTTTCAAAACAACACTTTCATGTAACGACTAACGGTGACTTAACGACTCAATTAATATGTATATACATGTAGTGTATTAATATGTATTAGTACACTTTTGAAAGACTTAAAGACACATATCAAAGTACTTCTACTTAATAAAAATGCTTACAATTACATCCTCATTCATTTTCATCAACAATTCTACTCGTATGCAACCGTATTCATACTCGTACAATACACAGCTTCTAGATGTATATACTATTGGTATATACACTTCAATGATCAGCTCCTTAGCAGCCCATGTGAGTCATTAAACATGTGGGAACCATCATTTGACAACTAGCATGAAATATCTCACAAAATTACAAAAAATATTATAAATCATTCATGAATTATTTACATGAAAACAAACTTACACATCCTTTATATCTAATCCATATACCAACGACCAAAAACACCAACAAACACTTTCATTCTTCAATTTTATTCATCTAATTAATCTCTCTCAAGTTCTATCTTCAAGTTCTAAGTGTTCTTCATATATTCTATAAGTTCTAGTTTCATAAAACCAAGAACACTTTCAAGTTTGCAAGATTACTTCCAAGCTTTCTAATCCATTCCAAGTAATCACCCAAGATCAAGAAACCTCTGTTACTTACAATAGGTTATCTCTCTAATTCAAGGTAATGCTCATATTCAAACTTTAATTCAATTTCTATAACTATAACAATCTTAATTCGAGCAGAAATCTTACTTGAACTTGTTTTTGTGTCATGATTCTACTTCAATAACTTTGAAGCCATCCAAGAATCTTTTAAAGCTAGATAATTTCTTGTCACTTTCAGTAAGTTTACCTACTAAACTTAAGGTAGTAATGATTTTCATAACATCATTCGATTCATACATATAAAGCTATCTTATTCGAAGATTTAAACTTGTAATCACTAGAACATAGTTTAGTTAATTCTAAACTTGTTCGCAAATAAAGTTAATCCTTTTAACTTGAGTTTTAAAATCAACTAAAAACATGTTCTATATCTATATGATATGCTAACTTAATGATTTAAAACCTGGAAACACGAAGAACACCGTAAAACCGGACATGCGCCGTCGTAGTAACACCGCGGGCTGTTTTTGGTTAGTTAATTAAAAACTATGATAAACTTTTATTTAAAATTTGTTCTTATGGGAAAATGATTTTTCTTATGAACATGAAACTATATCCAAAAATCATGGTTAAACTCAAAGTGGAAGTATGTTTTCCAAAATGGTCATCAAGACGTCGTTTTTTCGACTGAAATGACTACCTCTTATAATATTGACTTGTAACCTGTATTTTTGACTATAAAATTATACTTTTTCTGTTTAGATTCATAAACTTAAGTTCAATATGAAACCATAGCAACTTGAATCACTCAAAACGGATTTGAAACGAAGAAATGACGGGTAAAACAAAATTGGATAAATTTGCTAGTTTTAGCTACGAAATTTTTGTAACAAATCTAGACTAAACATATCCTAACTAAATTATATTGTATTATACATATTATGAAATCTTGGGATACCATAGACACGTATATAATGTTTTGACATATCATATCGACCCATCTATATATATATTTCGAAACAACCATAGACACTCTATATGCAGTAATGTTTGAGTTATCTATACAGGGTTGAGGTTGATTCCAAAATAATATATATACTTTGAGTTGTGATCGAGTCTGAGACTTGTAGACACTGGGTCGTGGATTGATTCGAGTTAATATATATTGCTTTATTTCTGTACATCTAACTGTGGACAACTAGTTGTAGGTTACTAACGAGGACTGCTGACTTAACAAACTCAAATCATTAAAACGTAATAAAAATGTTGTAAATATATTTTGAACATACTTTGATATATATATATATATATATATATATATATATATATATATATATATATATATATATATATATATATATATATATATATATATATACATAGTTGTTATAGATTCGTGAATCGACCAGTGGCCAAGTCTTACTTCCGGCAAAGTAAAAAATCTGTGAAAGTGAGTTATAGTCCCACTTTTACAATCTAATATTTTTTTTTTGGGATGAGAATACATGCAGCTTTATAAATGTTTTACAAAATAGACACAAGTATGCAAAACTACATTCTATGGTTGGATTATTAAACCGAATATCGCCCTTCAAGTCTGGTAACCTAAGAATTAGGGAAATGGCCCCTAATTGACGCGAATCCTAAAGATAGATCTATTGGGCTTAACAACCCCCATTCAGGTTATGGATGGTTTAGTACTTCGAGATTAATATACAGACGAGAGGTTCTGTTTTGGGGATATTCTATGCATTAAGTTAACGCCGGTTACCAGGTGTTCAACATATGAATGATTTTTATCTCTATGCAGTTTGCGAAATGCTTGATATGAGATGTGTTATAAAAATGAAATCTTGTGGTCTATTATTATGATTTGATAATATATAGGTTAAACCTATAACTCACCAACATTTTTGTTGACATTTTAAGCATGTTTATTCTCAGGTGATTATTAAGAGCTTCCGCTGTTGCATACTAAAATAAGGACAAGATTTG